>NW_004949101.1:12803599-12814820 GCF_000317375.1 Microtus ochrogaster | reverse complement strand
CATTTGTTGAAGATGCTTTCTTTCTTCCATTGTATGCTTTTAGCTCCTTTAACAAAAATGAGGTGTTCATAGGTTTGTGGGTTAAAATCCGGGTCTTCTATATGATTCCATTGGTCGACTTCTCTGTTTTTATGCCAATAGCACACTCTTTTCATTACTGTAGCTCTGTAATAGAGTTTGAAGTCAGGGGATGATAATTTCTGCCTTATACAATGGCTATAGTAGCCATGGATTGAACATGACATCTTCACAGTAATAACAGCAACTGCACGCTTGTTTCTGTTTCCTGTAACATGCCTTTAACAGCACAGCATTCGTTCACCAGTTCCGCTGTCTTGTGTGCCTTTATGTGACCACACCACAGAACGACTTATGGAAACTCCATTCTCCTTGAGGGTAAGAATCAAAAGAAATCGCTTAAAAAAAAGCAGCAGACCATTTACATTTGGGCGGAAAGGTTAATGGGATTAGTTTATTTTTGACTTCTCTCCTTAACTTCTTTCAGACTGTCTTTTAAAAACAGGCACAGAATTACTTTTTATTAGCAATGCCCTTTTTCCTTCTTTTCTTTTTCTCATTTATCACCTCCCCCCAAAAATAAATAAGTAAACCCAAAACCAAACAAACAAACCTTCACAGATGTTTAAGGATTTAAATTTGATAGTCTCTAAAAAGTTAGCTGAAATTCAAGCCTAGATTCCTGCCCTTAAAAAAGAAATGAAACCAACAATTAAAAAAGACCTAGCAAAATTCAAAATTTTGCTAGTAAATTTCATTGTGAATATCGTCGTAGGTAGGCAGTGGTCTTATAACACTATATTTCAGATGCTTCTCAATTTTAAAGCTTTAGTTATTTATTTGTTTTAGTTTTTTTTCTTTAGTCTGATCCAGTAAATGTTAGAAAATAAACATTCCCCCTCCCCAGGAGAAAGAGTTCCTTCTCTTTGCCTCCCTTTCTTTCTATATAAATATTTAGTTTAGCCTGAAGCATTTTTAGCCAAAACCAAAAGCTCAAAAGGCAGGTGGCGAAGTCAGTTCTGAGAACATTGGGGACTTTATGAAAACAGACAATCAAATGAGTTAAACAGATGTACCCTGGTCCACTGCAAAGGCCCTGAGGTGTGAGGGATGAGACTCAGAGTCATTTCTGAGCTAGACAGTTCGTTCTCGACCTTGGGCGGACATCAAGGGCCTTCTGTGAGTGTGAACGTTTACTTCCCAAGCCTTCGTGATCTTCCTTCGGGGGGTTAGGCATGCGCTGATGTCCCGAAGACATAAAACAGAGAGCAGATAGGCGGTGTCCTCGCAGAGAATTTTCAGAGAGCGTGAGCTGAAACAAATGACAGTGTGTTTACCAGAATAGAGTTGGCTTCCACAGTGGCTGGTTCTGCTAATGAAGCTCAGCGAACCCTGGAAAAGAAACATTTGTTTCTGTCTGAAAGGAGCCAAACAGGGGAGGATATTTGACTTGGACTTTAAAAGACCGAATAAGATTTTTACCAGATGAATACCCTAGGGAAACGTGTCCCGATAGGAACGTGATGAGTTAGGTAACTGGAGGACTTAGCAAAGAGAAGGAAGGATGACTGAAGATGGAAAGTATGTTGGCAAAATGATACCCGTAAATAGCCATGCCTTGTCTGCCTGATTGGTTAGTTGCCCCTGGGTACCCCAGGTTTCATGGGCACCATCCTTACAGCTACACGAATTTCTCTTCCATTCGGTTTAAACCTAGGTTAAAAGAAAAAAAAATCAGCCTTCTTTGGACCCTGCCAACCTTACCTTGTGATTTTTTTTTTCATCACTTTCTGAGCAGGACAGCTAAACTCCAGAGAATGTCTGTTACTGTGTGAGCATTCTTTCGAAGGTGGACCTTTGTAAAACTACCCTTTAGGTCCAGCCCTTGTAAGGGAAGCTGCTGCCCCTGCTTCCCAGCATTGCCTTCATTGGATGTGCAGTGCCCTTGGCTCCCAGGGAAAGCCAGCCATTAACAGGAGCCTCCGTAGTTACCACCTAGGACTCTTGTGGAAGATGAAGATGATAATTGATGAAATGTGACTTCACTTGGACTTAAATCTTGCCTTCGACTGAGAAAGCCTAGCAGTGTTCCTCTTCTCTTACCCTCAATGTCTTTATATGTATGATGGGTTTAATAGTGCCTCCTCCTTGGTAGACAGCTGGGAGATTTTATTTAACAATGCGGACTGAGCACCTGTGTACAGTTTACCATACTAGAGTGTGGGGGAACTCCTTACCTTCTGGGATCCGGGCAGGAAACAAGCTATGAACTACTGAATATACTGTCAGGTATGGAAGACTAAGAAAGGGTAACAGGAGAGTAGAAAAAGAGGAGGTAGCAGGGACAGCGGTGCGTGGAGGTGGCCAAAGAAAGCACGACACCTGCACAAGATGAAAGAGCAAATCATGCAAAACCCTGAAAACCTGGTTATGTCAGGCAGAGGAAATGACTTTTGGAGAGTAGGTGGCATCCTCTTCCCAAAAGATGTTGTGTGTAGAAGTTCCAACCCAAGTGTGACTGTGGTTGGGAGCAAGGGCTTTAAGAAATCAATTAAGGTTAAGTAAGGTCTTAAAGGTGGACTCAGGCATGATATTCGTGTGTGTGTGTGTGTGTGTGTGTGTGTGTGTGTGTGTGAGAGAGAGAGAGAGAGAGAGAGAGAGAGAGAGAGAGTATTTATTTTATTTTTTTACATACTAATCTCAGTTCCTCTTCCAACTCCCACCACTGTCCCTTCATCCCACCTCCCCCATCTGCTCCTCAGTGAGGGTAAGGCCTCCCATGGCGGAGGAATAAATGAATTCTATCATATTACCATGTTGAGGCAAGGCCAAGGCCCTCCCCTCCGTGTCTGAGCTGAACAAGCTATCTCTTCATAGGAAATGGGCTCTAAAAAGCCAGACCATTTCATAGGAATAGCTCCTGATCCCACTGCCAGCACTCCCACAGACTGCCCAAGCTCTCCACTGTCATCTGCAGTCAGGGGACCTAGATCAGTCATATGCCGGTTCCCCAGTTGTAGCCAGTGAACTCTCATCATTTCAGGTCAGGTGTTTCTTGGTGTTTCCCCATCATGGTCTTGACCCCTTTGCTCATATTATCATTCTTCCCTCTCTTGGACTGGACTCCCGTAGCTCTGTCCAGTGGTTAGTTGTGGATCCCTGCATCTGCTTCCATCAGTAACTGGATGAAGGTTTCAGGAGATCATGTCTATTTTCCCGTCCTAGGTAAATCCATGTTTGATATTCTTATAAGAAAAGTAAGGCACACAGAGTGAATTTTCCCTACTTGTACACATGAAAGGCCACATGAGGACACAGGGACAATGCAGCCACCAACAAGCCAGAAAGAAAATCCTTACCAGAAGCCATCCCCGAAGGCATCTTCCAGCCTCCAGAGCTGTGAGAAAATAGGTTCCTATTGTTTGATTCGGCCAGTTTGTGGCAGTTTATTAATGGCAGCCTAACCAATGAATATAGGCTCTTCATCTGAAATAACTGTAGCAGATGGCCAGAGACATGTTAGTGACAGGAGAGGAAGATAAAGCCAACAGGAAGCACTCTGATATCTTAGCCTTGACAAGGAGTGGAGGTTTCATGTCAAGGGTTGGGTTCTTTTTTTTTTTTTTTTTTTTGAGGATGTGCTGAGGATTAAATGTTTCTATGTATCTTTTAGAGAACCTCCTTCTGTGAAGAATTTACTCTGGGCCAGAAAGAATGGCCTGGGGAGCAGCAGTTGGCTGGGCTGGGGACTCAAGCCTCCTCCAGAGAAGCGGGAAGACATAAGCGTAGGTCTGGGAGGTAGAGCTGTCAGAGTTTGGTGATGGATCGGATGTGAAATGAGAAGCAGCGAGTCAGGATGACTCATAGGTTATTGGACTGAGCAGCCGAGCAAATGATGGTGTTTGTGGAGATGGCTTTGCTTGTGTCTAGATGCTGTTTTCCAGACACCAGCAAGGCTCTTTCTGTCCCCTCCTGCATGTCATGACTCAGATGTCACCTTTGTGTCTCAACCTTCCCTTTTGTCCCTCTCTCTATGGCAGTTATCACCATCGAAGCTGTTATCTGTTTTACTTGCCTGTCTTATTTATGTCTTATTTTGGGTTGGACAGCTCACAAAGCATGGTGCTTCAGGTGTTCTGGCTACTTCTTGCTTTACTGTGATAATTTTCTTAGCAGCAGTATTTTTCTAGCTCTGTTCTTGTCACACTCACAAGCTGAGACCAGAAATCCTCAGTCGGGTGGCTGTGCGGGCCTGAGATTGTAAGCCAGCCGGGCCCCTTTGTAGCTCTCATTTATCATGTCACCCACGGGATGCTTACAGCCGTTTCCTGGTCCCTTTGTAGGCACTCATCTCTGTACCGAGTATAAATTCCAATCTGTGCTCAAAGGTTGCAATCAAGCAGGGACAGTAAGCACAATACTGTGTACGGCGGGATTAAAGCTTTTTATATCATAATCAAAAGCACGTGGTAAATTATAGGAATCTAGGTTATGGTTTAATCAATGACTCATCTCTCCCAGTTGCTTGTGGCAGAGGAAAAAATATCAAAGATTTGGTTTAAAAGGAGACCATACGAATTTCTCTCACATAATGTAGCATGCTAATATCCATTTTTAGTAGCAAAACTTCATTGTGTGTTCTTACCGTGCTTTTCTTTTACACATAACAATGCTCCTCAAAACAAAACAATGAAAGAACATCCTGCTTGGCATTTGTCTTAATAGAGTGCTTCAAAGAAGGGCTGGCTTTCTAGAAAGTTCTTTAGAAGTAAAACGATGCTGACATGACTAAAACCTAATGTTCTTGTATCCATAGTGTTGTGTGGAATTTTGTCTCAGCTGCCAGCAATTGTGAGGCTAATGAGTATATGGCTGTGATTCCCCCCCCCAAAAGTGAAATAACTGTTGGTTTACATGAGTGGAGCTCGTTTGTTTTGTTTGGTAAGAATGCTTTTCCATCCTTAAAAACTGCCAAGAACGCTGGCCTTTTAACGAGTGTGTTTTTGCTTTTATTAAACACATATATCTCATTAGGAATTTTTCCATATGAAGTGAGCATGATTAGACTCACCATGTATCAGACAAGAACTGTTCGTTCTTCTCATTCTACCTAGCTGCTCTAACAAAATCCTGTAAACTGGATAGTTTCTAAACACAGAAGCCCACAGTTCTGGGGGGTGAGCCTCTGGCCTGTTGCTTCTTATATCGTTTTCATTTTTTCTCTGTGGACAATGCCACTCAGAAATCCAGAACACTCCTTATTCTGTTGTTTTCGGCTCACATTGTGCAGAGTATGTGTCCTTAGTGTCTGTCATCCCTCTTATTGTTCCCTTGTCTGCTTTTCTACTGCCATCTTCCAGATCAGCAACGCCTTTCATCTCCTCGTAGCCCGATGCCCTCATAGACAGTTTGGGAATCACCTCCCTCTCCCCCCCCCCCATCTTTCACCATGCTATGAATGTTACCTTTCAAAAATTTCAAGCCTAATCCCATCAGTCCCCATTTGAAGTTTTTCACTGTTACTTTTTACTAGAAAGCAAACTATGATGTTTATAGATTCGCACATTTATTGCTCATGAGCCTTCATGATCTTACTGCCTTCTTTTTCCAACATTGCATTCTTAGGCACTTGTTACATTTGCGCATGCACGCGCACGTGCCCACACACACACACACACACACACACACACACACACACACACACACACACACACAAACCATGCACAGTGCCTTCAAGACACATCCAGGCCAGGCCACTACACTATTTTTTTGAGTGTTATTTTGTATAGAAATGGTTATTTCTGGTCTTTCTGAAACCTCCTTCTCCATCGCTTTATTGGATTTCCCATTATGTAAACCAAGCTGGCCTTGAACTCACAGAGCTTTCCTTTCCCTAACTGTAATAATATTCTTAGACCTAAGCATCTTTATCTCTCAAACACTATGCTTCCCTTTGTTATTTTCTTCATTTTTTTATTATTTCCCTGAGAATTTTGTGCAATGTATTTTGACAAGCATTCACTCCTCCAAAAGTCTTCCCCATCTAACCCCATTTCCTAGATATCCAACTTTGTGTCCTTTCTCTTGTTTAGCACAAACCTATCAAGTACAATGTATGCCGTCTGTATACTCTTGAGCTGCGCCCTTCTGCTTCATGCATACAAGGAGCGTCCATATAAATCCATGCAATTTCCAGGGTAAGCAGCTTCTCTGGACCTGGGACCTTGCTCAAGCCTTACCTTTAACTCTATCTCTATATCGCCAGCCTTAGTTGAGCTAACTTTGTACATGTTCTATTTTTGAGTCAGACGATTCCTTTTGCCTATCTATTTCGCATATCCACTTCTGCCTGTTTGACTAACAGTACCTACATGGAATGAAAGGCATTTGAGGGTGCCACTTCCAACTCTTCGATGAAAAGTTCTCCTACAGTCAGGGAAACTGACCTTCAAAGCAAACTTTTCTCACTTAACGGTAATAATAACATACCACCCACTCCAGAACAGAAGTCATGCAGATGAGTGAAATAATGTTTGTACAGCATTTGACATTCCACAAAATATTCTAATAACACGGTGCCTACTCTTTGAAATGTTCAGATTTTATTTCAATAGAATTAAAAGCCAATGTAGAATAAAATGTGAATTGCTTGTCACACTTTTACACGGAGGCACGGGGTGTATTGATGCCACTAGACAATTTAAAAGCTGGGTTCTTACAATGTTGCTAATGAGTCAGGTGGGTTTGAAGGATAGGCAAGGATGGGGTGCATGTTCATGATATTTATTTTTGTGTTTAGAAAACCAGTGAGCTACAACTTGAACCAGAAGATCAATTGTGCAGAAAATTTTACAATACTCTGCCTGCTGGTCTCATTATAAAGTATTGGCAAAGCAGTTTAATTTCATCTTTGGGCATTTGCATAGTAATTGTATTGGGTATGAATATGCATTGTATGGGAACCATTCTTTTTCTCTCAACTGTATTCTTTGGATAGAAATAATGCAGTTCTTGGTTCATTATTAAATATCAAATTATTGATACTTAATGCTAATTGTTTTCTCAAGTTTGGGTCTCTTATATCACCATGCTTGACCATTTGATGACCCTCTCTCTCTTTATTGTTTTTGAACAATGTTCACTTGAATTTTATATATAAACTTAGTTTTGAGTACAAAAGAATGATCTTGTATCTTGTAATGAACATTATCAGATAATATAATTATACACACTCATGTATAGCTATATGTAATATGTAATTATAATTAACTAACACCCTGATAGAGAAGACAGATATGATATTTAAGCCAGTTTATACTGTGAGGATTGTAAGGCTAACAGAAAGCGCTGTCATTTAAAATATCTAATAGACTTGTTTCAGAAATCACAAGTGACCTCAGGTCATTCAGGCCCTGCATGTAGGATCATCTATAGAAGCCACAATATTCCCCCTTTGCCCAGTGGGTTTGAAATCATTTTACAAACACTGCTTTACATGCCATTACCAAGATGATTTCTAAATATTAATTGCCTGGAGATGATGAATAAGAGTATTTTTCTCCATAGGGTTTCCCATAACTTGTGGAAGAAACATAATGAAATCACTCTGTGATGTTCCCCCCAAATGATGAATGTCAATATGAGAGCATTCAGTGTGGGCTCGCTCCTCTGATGCCAATGTCTAGCTGAGAAATTATGAACTAATGTTTTTATTTTCCCGAGTCAGTTCGTGTTCTGTGGATGAAAAAGAATTATTTTCACATATTTCAAAACTTGTTTTACATGAACTAAAAAAATGGTAGAAATTTTTCCTCTATCCTTCAGAATGGAATGAGGTGGAGACAGATAGAGCGCACAGTGTATCTGTTTTCCTGCATCTTTCATAATGTGTAGCATGTGCTAGATGCCATAGCGGCAGTTACAGATTGACGTCATCCAGGGTTTTGCTAAGAGAATGCAAGGTCAGCTTTCCCACATCACCTCAGAGCATTCATGTTCTCTAGAATAGTGACTCTCTATTCACATGAAGCATCCTGTCCCAAATGAATGCCTCCTAGAGCTGAATGGACTAATTCTCGTACATTTCTCTACCTATCCCAACACCACTGGAAATAGTCTTTCCTTCCAAATATCAATCAAAGTTAAGTCCATGCAGGACAGAGATGGCTCAGAAACATGGATTAAACTAAGAGTCTGTATGTTAAGTGCAATAAATTATACTCTGAAAAAAAAAGCATAATGGTTTTTTTTTTTTCATGCATGGAATTTAGAAGAAGAAAGAAAATGGATGGCTTGGAATTTTATGGGAGGAGGAGGCCAGGAGAAGAGGAAAGAGGAAGAGAAAGGCAGTGACAGATGTATATAATGAGAGCGTGTGTGCTGCATGCATCAAGAACATGCCACATTGAAAACCCTTTATTCCGTGTAACTAATTTTCACAGACAACAAAGGAAGCTTTCTGCACAGGGAAGTTTTATTGGGTGTACTCTGACTTTCTGTGTGAAGATGTCATGTGGCCATGTCTGTGTGGTGACTGTGGTTTGTTGTTCAAATGTGCTGCGTTCTGCTCAGTGCCTTGCACTATCTTCTTCGTCTGTCCCACAATTTTACAAGGAAGTGAAAGCTTTAAAAAAATCCTTGACCCTTTCCTCGACACTATGACTTTTGAGGTATTGAGTGTTGCACGGATCACCAGGGACTCTGCTGTCTGAGCTGTTCTTGCGGAGTGGAGCTTGCGTGGGACTGCAGGTGAAACTGGCCAGCTCCGGTAAGATTTCTGCTGCAGGGGACATGAACACACTCATTATTGGCCCTTTCTCAGCCAGTGACTCTTTGCCACAAGGAGCTGCTTAGTATTAGAAACAGAGCCACTGCAACTGAGGAACATAAATTTAATTGAATGAATTCCGTTTAATGAGATTAAATTTAAGTAGCTGCCTACCATACTTGATTCTCCTGGAGGACTTAACAAAGACATTTACAACTTGCTAGCTTTTCCTTTTCCTAGTCTGGGGACTGAGTCAAACGGTGCCTCTTACTTTTTTGAACTCTTTAAATCTTTTTAAACTGACACGCAGAGATTTACATTATTATGAGGTTTTATGTAATTTCTTTTCATACCTAGAAACATTGTACAGTGTTTCACTTAGGATAAGCATACGTATCTGCTACCACTTAGTAGTTCTTTGTGATGAAACTGCAAATTTCGTGCTGTAGCTATGTTTAAATGTGAGCTGTTGTAATCTTTATCTGGAGTCACCCTTCTATGCAACAGAACACCGTACTAATTCTTATTGTGTCCCAGTGGGCCAAACCATGCGCCTTCCCCTCTCTTCAGGGCTTTAGATACCACCATTCTCCTCCCAGCTTCTAGAAGATTGACTTGTTTTAGGGCATCTCCAGAACCTGGCATTGGATCAAGAACAATTTACGCATCTTGTAAATGGCCTTCTTGTTAACAGCCCTAGTCTATGGTTATAGAGAAGATTTATAGTACTGTCCGATGTTAAAAAGAGTTGACTTTGAAGGTAGGAGACCCAGTAGGTGGATAGATTTGCCTCCACCAATTATGGTAACGTTTCTGACAAGAGGCTTTATCCTCTGAGCATCAATTCCCTCATCTCGAAATAGCAATCATGATTATGGAGATGTAATACTTAGCTCACAGAGTTGCTGCAGTGTTCCCATGGGGGATTTGGCACATCGTTTTCACAGAGGCATTTACTCTGGAAATCCTTGGCCTTGTCAATATGAGCTCTTTCATCTTCAGTTATATTTCTGGTGAGATCATACAGAAAGTTGCTTAGACATGACTCTATCTAATTGCTAGATTAAATAGTAGCATAAAAGGTGTAGGATGTACTCCAGACTGAGAGCATTGCACCAGGTTTGTTCCCAGCACTGCTAATATAACAACAACAACAACAATAGCAACAACAGCTGTATACAGGTTCCTGTGTGTAGAAAGCAGTCTGAGGGTCCTGGGGCAGTGCTTTATTTCTATTTTATTTTATGTGAAAAAAGGATAGTATTTTTGGTCTGGGTTTTTTTCTTAAATTTAATTTTATCCTTTAAAAAAGTTGTCATAAATGAATGGTGATGTGATTGGGATTCTAGAAGTCCATCATGTCCAGAAAATACCCATTTCAGGTATGAAGCATATACTTTCTTCCTTTGGCAGTGATAAAAAGGTTTTCTTTTTTTGCACTTGAATAACTTTTCTTTGGGACATCACTTTGGTTCGTATAACCCTTGTAAACAACACATAGACACACACACAGAGCACTCATATGCAGAAACATACATTGGCATTCCCAGTTCCCAATTCTCTCTCTCTCTCTCTCTCTCTCTCTCTCTCTCTCTCTCTCTCACACACACACACACACACACACACACACACATACACACACACACACAAATGCTTTTTATCTAAAACTTTGATTTCCTAGTGAAAATAGGAAACTACCACAGCTAGAATTTTGTGAGTATGAAAAGTTATTCTAAACACTTCACACACAAAAACTCATGGAATCACCATTGAGACTGAGAGAAACATTAATGTGTTTTACTTTCTGCTATTGTGTTGAGTTCTGGAAATATCGATAGTCCTCTAATTCCTTATAATGGCATGAAACAGTAACCTAGTGACCTTTGTACAGTCATGATTTATGTATGGGTGAAACTGGGAGCTTCACCATTTAAGGGTGATTGAGTAAGACATATTGAGGCATTTCTGAAAAAACAACAGATTGATTTTGCATTTCTTAATGGGCTTATACTTTATAAATGCAGCCATCTCTTTTATATATTCTTAAACAAGCTCCATAGACCTTATTAAGTAATTTCCTGTTATGAGTTTAAATGTTTTGTTTAAACCGTGATGTTGAAGTCAACCCAACTCCTATTTGCATCCATCAGTGTTTATTGATATGTAGCCTTTGTTCTAGATTGCTTTCTAAAGTAAGCCGATCAGTCCGACTAACCATAAAAGCCAACAGTCACACAAGATTGAGTGAAGTTTTGTGGGCAACTTTGGGAGGAAGTAGAGCAGGATTGGGACCACTGTCCTAAAAGCCCCATGGTTCTCTTGCCTCCTTACAAAATAAGAACTTTGCCGGGCGGTGGTGGCGCACGCCTTTAATCCCAGCACTTGGGAGGCAGAGGCAGGCGGATCTCTGTGAGTTCGAGACCAGCCTGGTCTACA
>NW_004949101.1:12797202-12803499 GCF_000317375.1 Microtus ochrogaster | reverse complement strand
AAAAAAAAAAAAAAAAAAAAAACTTTGTGCAAAATACTTGATTTCTCCTAACAATTTGCAGGTGTAAAAGACCAAGTATGTTGACTGCTTACTAGTCAGAACACTTCTGAAAAGAATCTTTTATCAGGAACAAAAATGCGTAACGCTGGAAAGAATGCCCTTCCATGTCCCTTCAACCTTGAATAAATGAAGAATTTATTATGTTACTTCTATTTGTAGAATCAATAACAATAAACATTTGTACAGCTACCACTGGTTCCTTATCTAAGGAAGCCTCTGGATGGCCCCTTTTCCCTCCGTGTCCTCCTCACCTGTGTAATCATTCTTGTGAATTTTTGCTTATTTTCTGCATATTCTCTTTATCTCATACCAAATGATTTCAAAACTATGTTGAGCAATGTTTACATATCTAAGCATCTGTACTTGGAAAGAATCTTGTGGTGAATGCCGATGGACTCAGTTGTCTATAGTCTTATCAATCTTGATTTTGCATTGAATTAATGTTGCTTCAATTTTCGTTCATGTTGATGTGATTAACTAGCCTTTATTATTTTTGCTGTTCTTATCTTCATTGTTTCAATTTTGATATTTTATGCAATGATTTCAATTAATCTGAAAGCATATAATGAGCTCTGTTTTATAAAAATATCCTTCCTCTTGTATGATAATGCATTAAGCATTTGAAGTTCAACAGTGGTCATCTCGTATCTAGGTCTCTCAAGGCACAGAAATTTAACATTTTTAACATACTAAGTGATTGTATGAATTTGCTCGTGTGTCCACTTGCTTTTGAGGTTCAACTCTCTGCATGTTTCACTTGTCAGTTGGAGTTTTTGTTTGTTTCTGATCTACAGTTCAAGTATGTTTCATGGGAAGTCTTCTAATGACATATTGCTAAAGAGGTTATATTTTATTTGAATGAAAATGAGGTTATTTTTTCTTTCATTTCTGAAGGTTTATTTTCTGGGGTTTTGGTTTCAAGTTGATGCTAGTTCCTTATTAGCACATAGCAACAATATTCCACAAACTGATGTCAGCTACTGTGGCTGATGAGACAATCTTGTTACTCCTTTAAAGCTATCGTTCTCTCTGGTCATTGTTAATATTTTCGTTTAGTCTTTGATCTTCTGCCATTTCCGCTTGTCTTTGTCAATGTTCTATAGCTGCTAAGGAACGCACGAACATGGCAACTCTTATAAAGAAAAACACTTATTTGGGGCTTCGTTTCAGCTCCAGCGATTTAGTCCATTAGCAGTATGGTGAGAAGCATGAAGACATGCAGGCAGACATGGACCTGGAGAAAGAGCTGATAATTCTACATCTTAAGCCTTTGGTTAGGGAGTTGCTTTGTTGATGTATACCTTGGTGCTGAACTCCACAACTCTGCATTGGTCTTTTTTTCTGAGCTTCTTTCTTGTTAATTATTTGATTTTAATTGACTAACACACAATATTTGTATATATCCTTGATATTCAATGTGATGTTTTGATTTCCACACACATTGAGTAATGATAAAATCAGGGTAATTAGCAAATATATGACCTTAAATTTGTCATTTCCTTTTGGAGAGTCCAGTCATAATAATTACATCTATTTTGAGATACACAATGCATTATCATTTGCTAGGTTCATCATGTTCTCTTAAGCATAACAGATCTTATTTCTGTTTGTTTATTTTTTATGAGTTATGTTTTCATTCTTTATTCTAGGAAGTGTTAGTCATTCTCAGATAATTCTTGACTCTAGAGTTTTTATGTTCTAAAATTATTATATAGTTTTGATTCTTGCTGAAGTAACTTTGTCATCTTATATATTTATTTTATTTTCTAGGGTAAATATTCTTTTAAGTATTCTCTCTCTTAAATGGGCACTCCAATAAAGATATTTGTTAGTTTGAGCTAAATTGTGAAGGGGATTGATATAAATAGTCAATCAATGATCAATAAACAGTTTTGAGCACCCAACACACACACATGCGCGCGCGCACACACACACACACACACACACACACACTGCAAGCCATAAATCAAGTAAAAATCAGTATGTATTGATACCATCTCAGAGGAAAGACTTTCCTTTCATTAAATGTTCAAGGCAAACACAACAGTTTTCCTTGATATCTACTAAAAAGATTTTTCTCTGTCTTAGCTCTTCCAACTGCATAAGAGATCTGCAATTGAATTACACACCCCATTAAACTCCCAAACTCAAGCTCTGCACTGTTCCAATTATTTACCTAAAAATCAGGGAAATCAAACTTCAAGGTCAACAAGACTGCAGATGGGATAAAGTGCTGTATCCAACAAGCTCCAGGGATTGACCCGACTCTGGTGGCAAGGGAATGAAGAAAAGACAAATACTTGTATACATATGAAAGCTAACATCAGGTGGAATAGGCTTTCTGATGGAGAAGACAACACAGAAATGTAGAAGCTTAGTGTGTTTATTTTAGACAGCTGAACAGGGGAACATAAGTTATTATATACATCTGAATTAAGAAAGTGGGGGTTTATGGTATGTAGCTGAAGAAGGAAGTGGGGTTATTAGATACAGATAAACAAGGAGGCAGAATTTTGTTATTAGATACAGATAAGCTGAATCAAGAGTGATATATATATATATATATATATATATATATGATATAGGATATCTGATGCGTGATCCCTATGAAAGGGTTATTTGATCCCCAAAGGGGTCACAACCTACAGGTTGAGAACTGATGACTTAAAGAAATATGGTTGAGGGGTTACTTACAGGTGCAAAGATGATTCAGTGACAGATGCATCACCAAAGGCCACCCCAACATGGGTGACAGCTCACAAGACCTAAGCCCAGAGCACACTGCACAGACTGTAGACACCTTGACAGGTTGATGTATGTCTCTTCCAAGTAGTTCAGTTTTGTCGGTCTTAGCTTCTTCCATGCTGTCAGGCTGACCCAAGCCTCTTCTAGGCACCTCAGATTGTATGAGCTTGGTTCTCAGAAGTCCTTACTGCTTATATCTGCTATGAGAATGAGGAGTCTAGTGAATCTACTCAGTTTCAGGGACTTCCTGAAGCCATTGAGCTGTTTAATGTGTGAATTTAATGAACTTCTCTGCAGTGTAGAGTACATCACCTCTCCTTACAATGCCCCATTGTTTCAAGTCTCTGTAAGCATCCTGTGCCTTACTGACCTTTCCTCTTAGAATATTATGTTTTGCACCCCCTTTTAATATCTTCTCTTAAAAATATCCTATTGTTGTTTTACCTCCCCTTTAACATTCTATGTCTTACAGAGCTTCCCTCCAAAATTAAAGATTTTTTACTTCCTAGGAAACTTCTACACAACACATTATTTGTATTCAGGAACATGTGTGTGCGTCTGTGTTCACATGTGTGTGCATTCATGCACTTGGATGTCTACATAAAAATAGCATTCATGTAGCACTCAAATAAGAAGCCACAGGATGCAATTCTATCTTTTATCATATGGGTTTCAGATATAGAACTCAGATGGTCAGATTTGGAAGTCAGCATCATTATCTTCTAGACCATCTACTGGCCCTACACTTGTTTTTTTTTAATCCGTGTCATTATAAAATTGTCAAGTGGAGTCCTGTTAAAGATAGAGTCTTCTGTGTCCCTAGGTAGAGAGGCATGGACACTGAGAAACTTGCCATGTGTGGGACTCATATGTCTACTGCTTTCAATCATTCCAAAGCCATTAACACTCCCGATGATGTCATCTATCTCACATTGCTTCATGATAGCTTCCAGAGCATATTCTGCCAAATATGTTCCTGTACTCAACACATATTATATTTCTGATTCTACTAGTCATAAAAATGAAAGCACTTAATACAATTTTGGACATTAATTCCAACTCTGAACTGAACTGTGAACTCTATATGCAACCACATTAGGTCAGGTACTATCATTTTAATCCTCAATGGTACCACTTGCAGATGGTGACTAAGAATTCTTCTCTTGATGCCTATCCAAAAATCAAATCACATCCTTATGGAATTATCTGTGCTTTCTTTAAAAATTATGTAAATTCACTCTGTGGAACTCACATGGGCCATGTTTGGTAGAACATTGAGTGTTTTCTTTTTCTTTATTCTTCTGAAGACTGAGGGGCATCTAGGTTGTTTCTAGGTTCTGGCTATTACAAATAATGCTGCTATGAACATAGTTGAGCAAATACTTTTGTAGTGTGATAGAGCATCTCTTGGGTATATTCCCAAGAGTGATATTGCTGGATCCTGGGGTAGGTTGATCCCTTGAATCATATTTTTAAGTGTTTAAATCACTATTGTTTAGGTCTTCAGTGTGGAAATACATCTTTATGCTAAACCCCAGTTTTCTATAACTATAATGCTGGCTAATTCCTGCTTTTGTTTTTGAAGTACATGCATGTAACTTGGATTATTGTTGTTGTCTAAGAGTGCATGAGGAAAAGAGAGGAAACACAATGACCATAATTCTCATTAAGGAAAAAAATTAAGCATTTTATTTCCTCCCACTATTTTTTATCTCAGGCCAGTCTTTACAGCATTAAACTAGGTGCAAGGGTCACATTTGGAACAAAACAAATGCAACAGTTTTGTAATGTAACAGTTCAGACATGGTCTTTCACTGCTAACAAGGTGAATAATTGAGTGATTGCTGTATCTGGAGTTCAGTAGCCATTATTCCAATGAACTTAAAAATAATTCTGACACCTCCAAAGGACATTGTATGCTAAGCCACTCATTTGTCTTCAGGTCTTCACAACTTGGGGTAACTGTTCATCTTTCTCCTCCAGAATTTTCTGTTCTTATCATTTGATTAATTTGGTCACAAAGTGTAATGGATGACCCCATTTACTGGTGTTAAGTCCACTATGTTTGATAGCTAGATAATATTTTAATGTTTGAGACTACCACATTTTATTCACATACTTAGTTGATGGACTTTTGAGCTTTTTTGGTAAGAATACAACGATGTGTGACTTTTATGTAGATTCTCTGTCCTAGGCTTATAAAAACTGCTTTTGCTAACATCAATAATTCCTGGCTGGTTCACAAGGCCACGGAAAGCAGGGTGAGAACCTGGAATCTGCCCATTCTGTAGCTGTCTCCTTTCCCTTGGATCATGCGTCTGTCTTTCACATAGACTTGTAATCACTCAAGGAAGTCTCTCTACTACTTATCCCATTATTTTCAAGTCAAGAGGCACAAATATAATAAGGGAGGCTTCTACTGTCAGCTTTTTATAATGCCATGTTCGAGACCCTCAAAGGACATCTAAAGTCCCCTAGCTGTTTTCCTAGACATTCAGTCACCTTATCCCAGGAAAAGAAAAGCTTCACAGGACAGACCACCACCCAGGACAATTTTTTGTGATAGAAAGGTCTTACTCTGAAGTATGACCAGCCTGTCTCCTAAGCAGCAGGGCTTCTGTGTACCAACCTGCGGAATCAGAACAGAGATAGTGATCAGATTATGATTTTCTCCTGCTTCCAACCACACTCTTTCCTCTTTCTAACTTAAGCTCACGTCAGTACCATGTGGAAGAGATTGGAATCACTGGACGCCTTTATCCATTCTTCTTCCCAGAGCACATTTAAACATTTTTTTCTCAATGTTTTTGGCATCATGGAGATCTTTAATTGGTGCTTGGAGAGGAGTGACCTAACTTAGCCTGTTGAAGCTGCTAGACCCTAACACTCCAGTTAAAATTCATTTTCATCTGCCTTCAGAATATCTTCAGTAGTGGAAGTCCTGGGTCACATGATACTTCTAGGTTTAAACCTTAACTAACTGAAAGACTGTTTACGTGCCCTCCAAGAGGGGCTGACAAATCCAGAGTCTCCATGTATTTGCCAAGATTCATCTATGGCCTGCAGTAGTCACTGAAGTGATAATGCTAAAACAGGTGAGGGGAGGGCAGAGAGAGAGAATGTGGTAGCATTGACTGCTTGCCACTGTAGCTACTGCTCACCAGTTACTAACAGGTTAATGTTTCATTTACGGGTTACAAATTACCACTCACATCTGAATTCTAACAGGGTATCTGACTCCTACTTTGTATGTCATATTTAATTACACATTTCTCAAGTCAGTCTGTGGAATATTAATTGGTTTAATATCAAGAGGAGCTTGGTACAGCCGAGGAAGCTTAGGCTCAATACATCTAGTGTGGTGACTGCAGTAAAGGGCTTCCTTGGGGCTTTTGTCTAGGAAAGGATTTAGGAAGCCTTTCCCTTTCCTTTCCGTATTCTCTCTCTCTCTCTCTCTCTCTCTCTCTCTCTCTCTCTCTCTCTCTCTCTCTC
>NW_004949101.1:12789076-12797102 GCF_000317375.1 Microtus ochrogaster | reverse complement strand
CTCTCTCTCTCTCTCTTCCTCCCCCCTCCCTCCCTCCCTCCCTCCCTTCCTCCCTCTCTGTGTGTGTGTGTGTGTGTGTGTATGTATGTATGTATGTATGTATGTATGTATGTACTTGTGCGGTAGAGAAGGCAATTAGAAAAATCCCTTCCCAGATGTTAGTTTCTCTAAATGGAAGCTTGGAAGCTTGCTGCTGGAGAGAGTGGTGGCTGTGGCAAGAGGTCGGGGATGAAGCCCACATGAAGAAGCAGTGATGAGTAAGCTGCCAGCCACAAAGTCAGGATTACTATGGACAGCTTTGGGTATTCACTCAATGAAGACTATAGTAATTAAAAGGAAAGGGGGAAAGGAAGAAGCAGGGAGGTCGAAGCAGTGGGTTATGGGTCCTGCTGACTGACATGTTATCTGTCTTCAGAGCTCATAACTGACCCCCCACTAGGTGTGCTGCACTCTACAGGCAGTTTTGGTTGTATACGTCAAAGAGAGCACAATGCAACACATGATGCTTCTCAAGATGTGTGTTTAGAATAGCCCTGTCTAGGGGCTATGTTTCTATAGAAATGGTGTTTTCTCATTAATTTTGCCACAGCCAGTTTCATTCAGATCATATTTGGGTGATATTTTTGATGGATTTTCATGAGTCTTCTATTTTCTCTTAAGTTTAGGCAAAAGATGCTATTTCTGGTAATAGGAATTAAGAATTTAGCTGTGGCTGACTCCCTCACTACTCCTAAACACACACACACACACACACACACACACACGCACGCACGCACACACACACACACACACACACACTCGAGCTTCTGTCAGTTTCTGTCTCTTCAGTTGAAGACATAAAATATTCTCAAACTATTCTGTGCTCATGATCGTCATTTCAATCTTTCCCTAAGGAGACTAGAGATGTGTCCATTAGAAACACTTAAGGTTTTCTTGGAAAATTAGCATAACTTTTGTTTCATGCAAAACGAGCTCAGTTAATTTGATTCTGTGGAGGTCATGGTTGACATCATGTTTGACATCATGGTTTGCAGACTTTGTGCATTCTATTTTGGATCAGCTTACTCAAGTAACTCAAAAGACTGGCCTCTGTCTTTTGTTGTTTGTTATTGTATTTTGTTCATTTTGATTTATATATTTTATCATTTCTTTTACCCACTTTATTATTTTGACCAAAATGCCAATGGTGAGATTCTTTGTTGTCAAATAAAAGGTCGATGTGTAAGACAGGCTGCCTCAGCTAGTCAATCCCCTGACATATCATCACTATAGAATGCCTGTCTAGAAGAAAAAAATCATCTCCTTTTCAATGAGATCTTGTAGTCCTCTCAAGCATTTAGGAAGAATCTTAGCTATAAGATCATGAGACCAGGAAATAAGACAGGGCCCAGGAGGGAGACTATGGTTCTGTCTGGTACTAGATGTTATGAAAGATTAGCCCCTGATCTTAGTGTCAAAATACTAGTGAATTGTGTATATGCATTTTATATTTTATAATATTATGGGGTGCTGAGGGCTGGACTTGAGACTTTAGTTTACCCAGCAAGATTGCATTAAGGTTGAAGAGGCAAGAGCATAAAGAATTTCTGACTGAAGGTATATTTGAATACGCAGACACATTAGTTCATATTTGCTGACCTAAAGTCAAGCATGTGAACACCGTTATCACAGGGTACCATGGGAAATGTAACACATGCTTAGGAAAAGAATGTGGATTTTAGAGAGGTCATGTATGTCTTACACACATGGCTGAGTAGTTGCTCATTCATGTTTATGATCATCTTGAAATTAATCAGAATCTTGAGGTAGAGTTATTTCCAAAGTTACAACATATTAATTATACATTTAGATCTCGGCCTAATAATTAATATATCTCCATGTTAAGCAATTTTGCTAATAAGTTTTCATCAAATTAGCGCACAGATGTTTTTGCATTACTGGAAGGCAAATTTTATTGAGTAATACATCTAGTCTCACTTTATAAAACAAATAATCATTTGTATCTCTCAAATTCTCTTGAATGTCAAACTGAGTATCTAAATTTCATATATAGCTTAAAAATAGGTTTTGGCAGCCTGGCCTTGTTAGTTTTCCTTTCACTAGGTACCATTAGCAAGAACGAGACTGAACTACTTGCCACCATGCTAGAGCGCTAATGGGGAGGAAATATCCAGCCATGTGCATGGTTGCTTTGTGAAATAGAAAATGACATCATGTAATTGGCTTTGTCTGAACTTCTCAGTGGGTGAAAATGTGATTCACGAGGATTAAGGCATGATGTCATTATTCTTGAAGTGAATTCTCACACAGGCTAGGCCATCAGCTGTCGATTATTGGTGCCAATTCTAATGTATAAAACCTAGTACCAAGTTCACTCTCATCTGTACAATGTATGGATTTTCTTCTTAAATGGAAACATGGAAGGCTAACTTTAGATGCAAGAATTGATCACAGCCTCTAGAATGCTACTAAAGACCTCTAAGAGACCTCCTTTGGAGAATTAATTCCTTATTGTCAATGTCCTTGATTCCTGTCAGCTGCTTACATACATACTATGGTAGATTTGACTCGAACATCATGACAGCCTAAAGCTCATTCTCGGTCCCCAATAGCAAAAAGGGGTTTTATCTATTTATTTAATAAGTAATGACTGCCCTGTGTATGTATAGTCATGCTCTAGATGCTGGGTCTAACTATGAATAAAATAAAAACAGAATTCTTATACGTAAAATGAAACCTAAAGTCAAGCACAGATACCTCAGAGGAAGATATATTGGCCTAAAATGCTAGAGAGCAAGGAGAAAGCATGTCATGAAGAGGATGCTGTGAAAATACCACATAGCAGCAGAAAGCTATATGTATTGGAGGAGAAAGTGCTGGAGCTGTCTGGCAGGAAAGGAATATAGCTGGAGAGAAACGCAAAGATAGACCATAGGTCAAGAGTGTGCTGACAAGTTGGAAAAGCAGTATTTGCACCCTGTTGGCAGAAATGTAAATTAGTGTAGCCATTAAGGAAAACAGTATAGAGTTTCCTCAGACAAATTAAAACTGGAATCCCCAGGTGGTCCAGCACTCCTAGGGCTTATGTCAAAAGAGAGACATCTGACGTTGACAGGACATCTATTCTCCCATGCCCACTGCAGCACTATTTACAAAGGCTGAGAAATGGAAACAACTATGGTGTACAGTCCATTAGTGGGTGGAGAAAATGGGCTACAGGAACACAACAGAGTGGTACTCAGCCACGAAAAGGAGGCGGTCCTTTGCGCTGTGAGTGGCACTGGAGATTGTTAAGTTAAGGGAAAGTAGACAAGCAGTGAAAGAGAATAAACTGGGTTCATCCCTAAGCGGGATTTGAAAAGTTTACCTTCCAGGAGTTGAAGTAGAACGCGGTGTGGTGAGGAATGCATGGAGAAAGGTTATCAGTCTATAGTCAATTACTCTTAGCTAGCGAGAAATTCTCCAGAGGTTGTATGAAATAGCTTATTCTTCGAGACTATTAGTTAAAAAATATAAAGATCAAGGGCCTGAAGAGATGATTCAGCACTTGTTTCTTTTTCAGAGGATCCAGTTTGGTTCTTAGAACTCACCTAGTGGCTCACAGCCCTCTGTAACTACAGTTGCAAAGGATCTGACATCCTCTTCTGGCCTGCTCTGCTACTCACTCCAACATGTTTGACGCATAGACATACATGCAGACAAAACACGTGTGCGTATAAAATGAAAATAAATATTAAAAAAAATAAAGATCAGCAGGTGCAAATGAGAATGAGGATGATGTGTGAGCGTAAGTGGGGCCAAGGTGCAGAAGTATGTCGTAAGGGAGCATCTGTACCACCATAATGCAGAGGAAGCTGCCGGTCACCTTGTAGAATCAATACTGCTCCATAAGGCGGCCTCACTTTACCTTGCCAAAACCAAACAGGAAAGGATGCAGTGTTCCCCTGCATTCTGCTAATTCATTCCGGCCAGATGCTAATGTTAATTTCCTTAAGTGCTTTGGATGCTATACTAACACATCACTTTGATCAAGTGCTTGAATTTGAGACCTAGGGAAAACACAAGAGAATGTCATTAAAGCTGTGCTTTTTCCGATTTTAACGAGCCCCAAATCATCTTAGAATCTTATTAAAATATAAATTTTAACTCAGTGATTCTGGGGGGAGCTAAAATGCTTCATTTTCGTTAAAAGTTCCTAGGTGAGACCAATACAATGACTTTTTGGTGGTCTCAGAGTGTTTGTTACTGCCTTGAAGTTGAGATGGCAATAACCATGTGTGATGTCCAAAGGGATAAAGATGTTATGTACTTAAACACCACTGTGTTTAAGTTATCCAAAACTTGTGGAAGGAGGTGCACACCCCCTATATAGGGCAGTAATCAAAGATTCAGCAGTCACATTATTCCCTTATCACGAAAGATTATTCAAACACCAGCTGGAGAAAAAGGATTCTGTCTGAAAGATGGTGGCACACTCCAGTCTTTCTGAAAATTACTTTAGCTTATTCAGCAGGTTTTAAAGAGAACAGATGTTCAAGATCACCCAGACCAACTCAATCAGCATCTTTGGGCATGGCCTGATGAGTCTTCTGCAGACCAGAAACATTAGCAAACCCTGCAGACTTATGAGACAAACAAATAATCTCTCCTACTTCCTCTAGATAGTGGAGCCAGAATCTACAATTTCTGATCTCTAGGCCAGGCAAAGCCATGATATAATTAATTATGAGAGACCCCTGTAAGCGGGTGTGGGACACTGTGATTTAATTGTAAGGTATTAAAAATGACCTTTCTTGCTTATTTGTGTGGATCTTAACCTGATATTAGAAGAAAATGAAGAGGCAGGGCAGGACTGCTGCAGAGTCAAGCCCTTATCTTGTGTGAACAGGGCCCCCGGTAGGATCTTTGACACTAAACTCTCACACACAACACATAGATTCAGATATTCAGAACTTGTTTTTACTGACCCCAAGATACCTGGGATGGTGGAAAATAATGAGTTCAGAAACATAAGCATTTCATATAACTAGTTATCATTGGTTTCAACCATATTTGCCTCATCCCTGTCACAGGTTTGCCCAACTTTCATCTCCATAATTCTCATTGTTTTGTTCTGTGTTTATTCTGTCAAATAAACATTGGTGTGAAAGAAGATGAATCAGTGACATTCATTCAGAATGGACAGTTGAGGTGGCAGAGTTCCTCTGGTTGTTCTTCTGTATCATTGGGGCATCCATCTTCAGCCTACAGGCCCATAGTATCCACCAGACTTTTTCATGAAGCAGGGCATTTCAAAGATAATTCCACCTATATTGGCAGTTTGTCAGTCACATTTTTCTGTGTCCTGCAGAATGTCTAGAAGACTCTTTCATGATGCAGGAACCCTGAAAGACAGTCTCACCTTCAGTCAATCCAGCAGTCATTTCTCTGTGGTTCCTGCATGTCCAGTTCATCAAGCAGTCCATGAAAGAGCAGTTTCTTGCCCAAATGGCTAACCAACACCATAAGGAGGCTCTCTGGTGCCCATCTTCCTCTTGAAGTAGCTTAGTGCTACCAGGAGCCAGAGTGTGCCACCAGCAAGCAAATCCCATTCAGGGAAACAAAATGCAGCTAAACGTTTATCTTTTGGTGTCTTGAATTCCTTTCCAAGCCCTCTCAGGTTTGAAGTGGGTTTTAGTTAGCCACATGGGCACCAATTCATTGAAGGAGGCTACTTTTTGGTTTCTGGTTGCTCAGCTCCAAAATAATCACACAGAGACTTTATTATTTAAGACACTATTTGGCCCATTAGCTCTAGGTTCTTATTGGCTAACTCTTACATATTAATTTTACACATTTCTATTAATCTGTGTATCACCATGAGGCTGTGGCTTACCCGCTAAACTTCTGGCAAGGTTACGTGGCTTCTCCCTGACTCTGCCTTTTTTCTTCCAGCATTCAGTTTAGTTTTCCCCACCTACCTAAGTTCTGCTCTATCAACAGGCCAAGGCAGTTTCTTTATTCACCAATGGTATTCACAGCATACAGAGGGGAATCCCACATCAGGCACTGGTGGATGATTCAAAGGTTTAACTTATCAATGCTATGTGGAAAGTGAGAAAATAATAATAACCATCCAATAGTAGCTTTATGGTGAAACCCAAGAAAATCAGGGGATGGTCCAGGAATAGAAAAGGGACAAAAATGATGGAATGAACTTCCAGTTTGTTCAGTTTAGAGGCAATAGCTTGAAGAGGGCAAAACAACAATGACAGGAACAAACTACGGCAGCAGCAGCTCTACCCCTTAAAATGAAGGGCCATTTCAGTTTGCATTGTTAATTCTTGAACATAGAATTTTATGTATGTTGGGAAAATCTGTAGAAATTCATCTAATTCTTAGTTTGAATGAGAACTAGTTATAAGATAAACATATCTTCATTATCATTATTTTTTTTTCCTTAAGAGTATAGATTGTGGGGGCTGTGAGCTTCCATAGTGGGTAAGGCCACATGTTGCCAAGCCTGGAGACCTGAGTTTGATCCCTGGGACCCACATGGTGGAAGGAAAGAACCTTTTCTCATAAGTTACCTTCTGATCCTCACACTTGTGCCATGACACACGTCCCCCGTCTTTATAGATACAATTTTAAAAGCATATAATAACATTTTTTAAATAAAAGGAAGAAAAGAAGGACATGGTTGTGATATTTTCTTGTAGTTTTACTGATTTCCAAGTAGAAGCATGACTGTCTAATGAAATATTTATTTTATATATAACACCACAAAGTGAACGGGAAAATGAGAACTCAAAAAAGAGGGTAGAAGCCGGGTGGTGGTGGTGCACGCCTTTAATCCCAGCACTCGGGAGGCAGAGGTAGGCGGATCTCTGTGAGTTCGAGACCAGCCTGGTCTACAAGAGCTAGTTCCAGGACAGTGTCCAAAAGAAAAACCAAAAAAAAAAAAAAAAGAGGGTAGAAGACAAGCTTGAAGCCTTCCCAAACTGTATCAAAAGGCCTGCATATGAGAGTGGGAGGGGTAAGAGGGAGATATTCCAAGAGACATCATGAGAAAGGCATGTTTGTCTTTGAAGCATTCCCTAATATGCCTGCAATTTTTAGAATGTTCGTAGAGTAGACTGATTAAATATTTAGGGTGTGGTCTGTGATATCAGTGGGAAGAGTTCTAGATCACTTAGTAGTATCCTAGGAACAATGATTTCCTAGCAGGTCCTGCAAGCCCTAGTTCGACACTCCAGGCTAAGAGGAAGACCCATGAGAAGAGAAGAACGCATGGTTTGAGAACCAGTGTGGAGACATGTCTGATGGTGGTCTTCATCAGTGGGAGAATATAAAACCCCCTCTACATCTTGACCAGAAAGAATTCAGACTCATGTTGAATTGTAAAAGTTAAACTGCAATGTATTAATATTTAGTAATGAAGTTCTTATTATATGGTATTAGAAGGCAGACATCAAAACCTTAAGGTATTTGTCATCAAATCAGACTCGTGTTGAATTGTAAAAGTTAAACTGCAATGTATTAATATTTAGTAATGAAGTTCTTATTATATGGTATTAGAAGGCAGACATCAAAACCTTAAGGTATTTGTCATCAAAGTATCTTTAGCTGATTTGTCTTACAATTATGATTAGTGAAGTTTAGTGCTAAATAGCACTAAATAATACAAATTAGTTTGATTTTTTTTGTTTGGTTGTTTTCTTGAGAAAGGGTTTCTCTGTAGCTCTGGCTGTCCTGAAACTCACTCTATAGACCATGCTGGCTTTGAATTCAGAGATCCCCCTGCCTCTGCATCCTGAGTGCTGTGTTTAAAGGTATGTGCCATCACCCCTGACTATTCTGATTTTTTGAACAACTCTGATGCATATATTTTTATTTTGAAAATACTTTTCTCTAGGAATATCTGAATTCAATATATACTGTACTTTTCTTTTATCAAACATTAAATATGTTCATTGTCTTGTAGCTATGTCAGGTCTATTGGACTCCATGTGTCTTCTAGTGGATAATATTTATTTATTTATTTATT
>NW_004949101.1:12742048-12788976 GCF_000317375.1 Microtus ochrogaster | reverse complement strand
GGAACTAGCTCTGTAGACCAGGCTGGTCTCGAACTCACAGAGATCTGCCTGCCTCTGCCTCCCGAGTGCTGGGATTAAAGGTGTGCGCCACCACCGCCCGGCTAGTGGATAATATTTAATCTGATGTTATTAGCTGAATGCTTAGGAAGTACATCTTTTATCATGGCTGTGTATTTGATGTATTTTGTAGATGCTTTTTTCCTTGGGCTGCCAGCTTACAAATATGACACTGAGCTTTAATATTAATTATGAAAGCTCAATCTTAGGTTAGTCTTGCTCCTAACTTGTTCTTATAACTTACATTAACCTTTATCTTTTCATCTACATTCTTTAACATGGCTCAGTTACCGTTACTCTGTACTGCCCATCCCTCTTCCTCTCCATCTGGCTGGTGACTCTTTTTTTCCTTTTCCCAGAGCTCTCTGTCCCCAAAAGTCCCACCTAATCTCTTCCTGCTTAGCTAATAGTCATTCAGCTCTTTATTAAACCAATCACAGTGACTCATCTTCACACAATGTAAAGGAGTATTCCTTAGCAGTGTTTCATTTCAGTTAAGTTCATCAAGACTCCTTTTACAGGGTACCTTACCCACAGTTTCTTTGCCACCGAAGGGCATTTCTATAGATGTTAGCTATTTTCTACTGCCTTCTCTATTTATCTTTACCCTTCACCTGAATTACAAAAAATAGAATGTCATGGAGTTAGCATTTAACAAATAAATGATTTGAATGTGTTTTTATTCTGAAATGCATGAGTAATGAAATCAAGTGAAGGCTGGTGTTTTCTGTGACTATAGCTTCTTTATATTATTGTTTTTTTCTACCAAGTTGGAATCTGTTTGAATATACTCCTATGAAAAATGAGAAAATAAATATCAAGATAGCTTCTAAGTAAAAAAAAAAGTCATTTACTATTGATGCGAGTCTTCATGAACACCCACAGATTTAGAAATTATCTTAGTATGCCGTGTGTTCCTAGTTTAATAAAACTCATTTCTCTATAGCTCAATTTATTCTGTACTTGAAGGAGATTATATTAGAGCTGTGGTTCTGCAATTCCAGGATAAAATTGTTTTATTTTGTCCAACTTCTCAAATTGGCATGTCCATTACCTTATAGCAATGAATACAAAGAATATTTTGCTAAAAAATATTTGTATAACATCCACTAATCTCCCCCTCACTGAAAAATGATTGTGACAATATTTTCAAAATTGCTTAGCAGTCAGTCCAGCCACTGATGTGTAATCCCAGTGGTAGGAAAAGGCTGTTGGAGCATTTTTTGAAAACACAGCAGTGCTTCTCATTTTCCCTGAGAAAAAAATAAAAGGCAATTTAATTACAAAGAATACAATTTTACATTTTGTTAAAAATATGTATTTTAATGCAGACTGCCTGCCAAGTAGAATTGTTTACAATAGAGTGGGTTTTTAAAGCATGTTCAAAACATGTCAGAAAGACAGAATACAAGGCTGTTAGTGATTACAGAGCTATTTGGCGGACCCACCTACATCTTCTTAGCTCAATCAAAGATAGTTCCTTGAGAAGCGAGAAGAGGTCTGGAGTATTAAGGGGGAGATTTTTCTCTCCACGTATTTTGAAACCTTTATCTTGCCTGTTATTTATGGAAACAATAAGAATGGAATAGACCAAAGCATGGTTTGATTCATCAGGCTCATATTACTTGAGAGCACAAGTCTCTACAAAGAGCTTTTGTTTTCCTGTTTAACAAATATTCAGCTAAAGTAAATGAAAACATATTGACTCTTTCCCCAGTTCCGCTGTAAGCAACCTCCAGTAATATCTGAGTCTTTTCTTTTGTAATGACTGCTACAATATGCTACCCCAGAAGTACTGACATACCTGTTGAATTTTCTGACCTGCTTCACCTTGAATGTGGCATGGCGTGAATGCATCAAATGCACCCAGGTTTCCATAATGAAATTATGTCATATGCTGTCATATCAGCTTTCAATTGATTTTGTTAAATTTTTCCAGTTAGGGCTAAGGACATGACATGGTCAATAAAACACTGACCTTGCAACACAAGGACCTTAATTGATGCTCAAAATCTCCACAAATGCTTATGTGGTAGTTTGTACTTATAATCCAAACACTAGCAATACAGGGGCTGGTAGAAGCCTGGGGCTCCCAATGAGCCATCATATCCTAGTTACCAGGATCTGGCACAACTGGAAACCCTTTTTCCTTCCAAAATTAGGAGCATAAAGGGCATAGAATGCCTAAGAGTGTCCAAGGTTGTCCTTTGGCCTCCACAGATATGTACTAACATGGCCATATGCATCAGCCCATGTGCATGTGTATACCCATATAGAATTACACACATACACACACACACACACACACACACACACACACACACACACACACACACACACACAATTATTACAGTTAGCATTCCTGAAAAGAAGCTGATCCTCAAAGTGAAGGTATAGAATAGCCTGTGATCAGTTGAGTTCTTCTTTATTACAAAGAGTAAGAATTGAACAGAGTTCTTTTTTTGAGACCTTGTAAGAACTATGGAGATAATCCCTTAGATTTACAAACAATGGGTTTTCTGTTAGAACAGTGCTTCTCAGCAGAAACAAGATCTCAGCCACTTCCCATTTCTGCCTGGTAACCACATACTTGTTCCCCAACCAGACGTGGAGATGCAGGCCTGCATTCTTGTATCTGGAAGGCAGGGTGATAGCAAGTTTCAGCCCCGTCTGGCCTAGAAAAAGATTTCCAAATCAGTTATAGTTAGAATTCATCCTTTTAAAAAATACCACAAAACTGTCTCAGTTCTAAAGCCTAATGTACAGTTTAATTTTAAAATTGAAAAATATGTAACTGTGCAATTTCAGACTCATTTTTCCCAAGCTGAGAGGCAGATTTTAAAGTCCCTAGTCATGCCTTTGTTACAGACAGTATTAAACTCTAAATTTCTATCGTTTTCATTGCTCAGATAACCCATGTTATAGAATGCCATAGTCCTGAATTCAAAAAGAACAGTTTATAAACTATGTAATTATGTTTGCTTGACTTCATTCTTTAATAGATAAAGACAGCAGAGATACAAATGTTAACAGTGGTAGCATGAAACAGACAGGAGTTGGGATATAGTAGAAATAAGTACATAAATCAAGAGCGAACTGCACACACTCACCGGGACCTGACACCAAGTGGGTGGTGTCTCACTTACCCTCCCCTCCACCTCAGAGATGTGCTAAAGATAGGTGCTTCGTATCGTGCCTGTTTTAAGAGGTCTTCATTTCATCCATGCCTTCTCTGAGCATCTTCTGGCCTTCTGGACGCCATCTGTCACCTCGCTTTGTTGTGTTTAGAACACTGTCTCACTTGTTCACTCTTGTCCACTTACTTGTGGAGTCTGACACAGCTTTGAAGGAGTCTGGGCAATAGCTTCAGGTTAGTTTGCACAATGCGTTATATTCTCCAGTGCAGGACCAGTCTGTGTAAGCAGATGGACGTGAATGAATGTTCTTGTGAGTCTCTTCTGTGGCCATAAGCTCGCTGGCCATCGAAGGGAAGAGCAAGTTTGTTTACAGGTTACGTGCTTCACGCGGAAGGAAACTGAAAGCCTGTACTTGCCAGGCATGGTGGCGCACGCCTTTAATCCCAGCACTCAGGAGGCAGCGGCAGGTGGAGCTTGGGGAGTTTGATGCCAGCCTGGTTTATGTAGTGACTTTCAGGACAGTCAGAGCTATGTAGAGACCCTGTCTCGAGAGGGGGTGGAGAGAAAACCTGCAGTTAATGATGGTAGAATTCCATTGCCGGGGACTCTGCTACTGGGAACTGATTGGTACAGGGAATAACACCGTAGAAAAACCGGGACATGAAAACACACAGCTGTTTTCTAGTATTTTCTTTCATTAAAAAAACAAAGCAAAAGGCACCCATATATAACAGGACTTTGTGTAAGTCAACAAGTTTATGGGACTCAAATCTGGAAAGTTTTATCAGTGAGGATTCATCCAATGAGACCTAGACCGAAGATTCAGGACTGTGTATTCCGGTCAGTCTTCCACAGGTCTAATTTCTCTCTGCTAAGTTTTCTTCTTTTTTCGTTTTAAAAATAAGAGCCAGGGCAGGGAAGGAGGGGAATGAGCCACTTATGTGCTACCCTAGCTTTCTTAGTGTTTCGTCTGTACTTGTGCTGGGAGTTTGAACTTCTTGAGAATGTTGCAAGCCGTATAAAGGCAGAAGCTATGGTCCGCTGAAATATATTCTTTTGGTTTTTAGGGCATCAGATGTTCCCATACATAGTACATGCTCACTAATAATTGAGGTTTAGTGGCAATGATGCTATTAGATGAATTCCATTGTCACACAGTAGTTCATTGGGTCTATAAATAAACTGTATTCTTTTGGTCCTTTACAAGGAAGTTCTGAGAAACAGTATTAGCTGGAGGGGAAGATGTCAGAGCCAAAGAGCTTCATCTCTGAGCCTGGACCTGAGTGGATCCAACAAATTAGTGGATGAATCTGGGCCTGTTATCCTACGGTCAGTTTTCCATACACATGTAAGAGAAACCGTGAGCTTCCTACACAGGGAAGGTGTTAAACATGGCTTCCTCTACTCCGGTCCAGACTCAGAGAGAGGTTAACTTTCAGCCGCAACCCTCCTACATTTGAGAGGGACACACTGGCATGCAGAGTCCTAGTTTGCTTGCTATTGTAGTAGAGCACTGACTAACAGCAAGTTGTGGGCGGGTATTAATCTTCCAGATTCTAGTGTACCCCGAAGTCTAGTCATGGCAGAACTCAAAGAGGAACCTGGAGGCAGAAAACCGAGCAGGACCATGGATGAGTGAATGTTCCTTACCATCTTACTCTGTGGTTCACTCTGCTTGCTTTATTATACAAGCCAGGAACCACCTGCCTGGGGTGTTACCCACGCACAGTGGGCTGGGCCCTCCCGCACAGGCTTACTTCCTGGACAGTCTCATGGAGAAGGCTTTTTCTCAGTTAAAGGTCTCTCTTCTGAGATTAGTACAACTTGTGTCAAGTTGACAAGTCCTTAACAAGCACAATTGATCCTTTGTCAACTTGACCACGAATATTTCACGATCAATCCATAACTTTTCTTGTTTCTTTCCACAATCTTATGTTTGTTACTATCACAGTATAATACTTAATGGAACTCTTAAAGTTCCACAATCTTTAAAAATTTTAGCATTTTAGAAGTCCAATATCTATTTTTTTAAAAAAAAAAAATCCAAAACTCGGGGTTTAAAAGACAAAAACACAGTTGTGGCTTCCTGTAAAACCAAAAGCAAGGTAAGTACTTTCTTCCTTCAGGAAGGAAGAACCAGGGCACAGTCACAAACAAACCAAAGCTAAGTCCAAGGTCAGAAGTGTGAATCCCTGCAGGGTCTGACATCTCACTCATGATCTTCTGGGCTCCAAAGGGCTTAATCAGCCCCGCCTTTGAGCTCTGCCATCCACAGCACAGGCACCTTGTCTGGTAGGCACAGGTGGGCTCCACTCCCCTCCACTGCTGCTCCTGGTGGTCATCCCGTTGTCTTGAGATCTCCAGCATACTGAGTCACGTTGCACCAGAGCCTCTGCATTCTCCAATGGTTTCTCGGCCTCTCCTAGTGCCAAGGCTAAGCTGTTCCCCATGACTTCTTCAAGCCTAGAACTCTCTGGATTATAGCTTCACTAAAGCAGCTAGCTTGGGTTTTATTGTTCTTAAAGCCCTCACACTGTTAGGGAAAAAGAAATTTAAAAGTGAGCCTTTACTTCTTACTTATAGGTGTTGGGTGAGGAAATGAACGGAGAGGAGTTGGGAAAATGAATTTCACTATGGGCATAAAAATCTGAAGCCTTTTGTGCTGCAAATAAGCTACCTGAAGCATTCCGAGGGTACGGGGGATGCTACTGAGGTAGCATTTGTCTTCTGTGCAACTCAGGTCAATAATGCTACCTTTGCCATCGCATTCTGTGCCTGCTTAAATAACCACCTGCTGGGGTGAATTTTCACAATACGTCTAACTGAACAAAGCATCGAGCCAAAAGTGCTTTCCTTTATGCCACTTTTATTCTAGCTAATTGAAAATCTGTCTGCTTTTCTCAGTCTTATCAGATTGGTCAAAAACAATGGGGAGGTTTCGATTTTTGACTGTGCTTTTGAGAGTTCAAGCTATTCTTGTGAAGACTGTAATTCAGAGAACTCTTGAATTCCAGTTAACTGCCTGACTCACCACTTATACCACTGGGGCCCTAAACTTGAGGTGACTTGGGTGGTGCATTGTTTGGCTTTATGTTGGATAATAATGGTTTTATAATTGGCAGCCACTCACCATGTGGTTGTCAGATAAAAGCCAGATAGGAAATGAGGAAGAGAGCAAACCCAAAACAGCCATTGTTTCCACTTGAAATGCAATTAGTTGTAGACGACCATAAAAAAAAAAAAAAAGTTGTCTGTGTTACTTACTTCTTAGAAGTGGAAATTGTAAGTGCTATTTCCAGATATCTGCCAGCCGGGTTAAAATGACATTGAGCTATTTTGTGCAACAGACAGATTTCCCAATGAGGAAGTGCTGACATTTGGCAATTTTAGAAGCACACAAAAGCACAATAGGTAATTATGATTGACAATTAATTTAATATTCAAAAAAGCTAATACAGAGAATTTTCAAATGGTGTGAACTTATAAAGCTGCTATATTGGTTTAAGTCTGGGATACAAACTCCCCTGCTTTGATCAGTACACTTTATAATAAATATATTAAAGACCCCATGTTGTAGCCATAAATATATTTCTGTCTCAATTGAGTATTTATTTATATGTATATATTGGATACATATTAACATATGATAGTTTGATAAAAAGAGAATCTGGAGATAAATCTCAGTGGTGTCAACTTCTCCTATACATAGTCCTGAGTCCAGTCCTCAGAGCCATACTGAAAACAAAGAAGAGTTATCCGTGTGAAGTGACGTTTGAGAGAATAGGTGCCATCTGCAGTAAGAGTGTCATTGTTCACACTTGTGTCATTGCTCATCTCTGTAACAAGTCCCATATCTAACTTTTTTTTTAGATGTTGATAGCACTATTTGTCCATCAGCTACTGTACCATAATAACCAAGTACCTCTTAGCAGGTAAACCAACACTGTTCTTGCTGGATGGATATGCTTTTTGCTTCTAAGAAAATGGCAACGGACTGGGATTATATACTTCCTTGACTAAACAAACCCCATGCATTGGGCACTTGCCAGGCTGACAGATTATGTTTATTAAATCTATTCAAAGACCTTCCCTCTGAAATCTTAAAAGGGCAACAGACTTTCAGTCCCAAAGTTTGTCATGGTGGCATATTTTGAGGGGTTTTTCTTTAGATGAGTAATAAAAGTGAAACTTCTGATTACCATTTAGGGCAAAAGAGAGGTAGTAGCCTCCTGGTCTATATAAATATTATTTTGAGGCTCCTAGTTTTTTTCTAAGAACACAGAAAGTCTGTTATGAAATTAAACATTATAACATGCTTTGAAAAAGATTACTTCTGTGCTACTCACCACATAAAAACAGAATCTTTGTTTTTGTGGTTCATGGAATCTAAACCAATGCCACTAAGCATGGTAGCAAGATCAGGGTACTAATATTATTGGCCCAAAGAGTATTAAGAATTGGAATCTGTTGAAGACAGATAAAATTAGATTTTTAAAAAAGACAAGCTTCATCAAATGAGTGTCTTCGGTATCTTTGCATGTAAGTCAATAAAGTATACGTTTTTCAAATGATGGTTTCTTGTTCCAGTTTAGACTTTCAGGTTGACAATATTCCTGATACTAAAAATTATTATCAGCCCTGTGTTTGTCTGTTTTTTGCTTCTCTACATTGTTTGCATCCCAAAATCTTTTTTAAAAAATGGTTGATGACATTTTGGCACTGTGCTGGTTAATTTTCATTGTGACTATGCCTGGATTTCGAATCACCATGGAAACATACCTTTGCACTTTCCTATGAGGGCATTTCCAGATAGGTTTAACCGAGAAAGAAAATCCACTTTAAATATAAAGGATGCTATCTCATGGACTGGCCCTCCAATGAAAACGGGAAAAAGCCAGTTGAGCACTCCCATCCAAGACTCTGTTTCCTGACTATGAATCAGGAACTACCACTGAATCGGCCACTACCACTCCTCCCGCCATGCCTTCCCAGGCTTCATACAGTGCTGCCAGCCACAGTAGCATGGTGGTTCTAGAAGGTTCCTACATTTTCCAGGTGGTGTCTGAAAAGCTGGCTTTTCAACATGGGCATGTTCTCGCTGAAGCAGCGTGCAACTGAGTCTGAAGGGGAGCCCTATTCCTTCTGTAAATTAGACTCGTCTAAGAGTTTCTGTGGCTCCGGTGACTCCTTGCATTAGATCTTTAGAGTGTTTTATAAAGTGTTTCATTCTTGGTGTCTGTTGGCATCTTTGATACCATCCCTGCATTTTGGGGGCAAAGACAGGAAATTATCCATTAAAATAGCTCAAGTCAGGCAGGACTCTAGTACTGTGGCACATTTTACTGTTGTCAAAATATCTTCTGCCCCTTCCGGCAACCTTTCAGCCTTCCATCGTTATCCCCTCCCCTCAGAAGACCCTTCCCTGTCGTTGTTATGAGGTTCAAATGTGGCAGGGTTTGAACAGTAGAGCATAAAGGCAGAAGTGTGATTTGATTCATTTTTTACCAAAGCCCACTAAGAGCAGAGTGTGTCTTCCAGGAAACTTCCTACCTTCTTCAGTGGGAACCTAAAGTGAAGAGCCCCTCACAGCAGGGCTTGTAGAAGCAAGAAGCAAGCATTTGGCGAGCTGAGTGGTCAAGTATTTCCTGGCATCTGTGAAATTCTGAGGTCACCTGCTCTGCCAGCACATGTAAAAATGAAGAAAGAAGCTACTGTTTTGGGGAGTTATTGGTTTCCACGAAAATTCTTTTCGTGAGAATGTATCAACTTCCTGTTTAAAAATTATTCTTTAAAAGACTGATATGAACATGTTTATGGAAGTTTTGATATATACGTATATGCTTTCCTTTCTTGTACATCGGTACCAACAGGAGTGCAGCTGAAAATAGTAGGATATGTTCACTTTTTAATATGATGGAGAAATATGTTCTTTCTAGAAATAATTTGTGTTTTAGTTTGAATTAAGTGCTGGGCTCTGTTATTGATGTTAGTGTTTGTGTGTGGTGTGAGGTGTGTAACAGTTGGGAGTTCTTTGTAAAATACAGTAGTCAAGGCCTTGCTGAGCCATTTGTTAAAACTTGTTGTTGTTACTGAGTTTTCTGTGGGCCATAGTTGAAAATCGGTATCTCTAAGTGTGTCACCTTCGGAACTTTCGTTTTTCTGTTCCATTGATTTTCTAAATGCCAGTATTGCACTGTCTTAATTATCATGAATTTATACAAATTATCAAAATCAGACCATTTTGTTCGGGCACATTTATTTCCCTTTGCAGAGTTAAATTGGTTTTAGGTTCTTTCATTTGCATAAAAATTTTTAGAATCAGTCATTAACTCCTACAAGAAATTTGTGGTTGTGATTGCCCTAAGTATATAGATGAATTTGGGGAATGATTCTGTAAAATATTGGGCCACCTAAAACTGGAAATTAATATATCTATTTATATAGCTCTTATTCCTCCTCCTTCTTTTCTCCTCTTCCCTTTCATTTCCCTTCTCTCCTTCTTCCTCCCCTTCTATCTTCCCTACATCTACCTTCCTCCCCTCTTGATTTTATCTCTTTCTTCTTATGCTGAAGATCAAATTGGGACCTCCTACATGTTAGGCAAATGCTCTACCATGAGTCAAACCCAGAAAGAGCTTTGATAATTTGTTTTCAGGATTGTTTTGTAGTTTACAGCATAAAAAACATGTACAGACACACATTTATCTCTAAGTATTACATATTTTATGCCATTTTTTTGTTTTCAACCCACATTATTGTTGTCACTGTATAGAAATAAAGTTGATTTTGTATATTGCTTTGGATCCAACAATCTTTCTAGATCTGCATATTTTATATGATGGCTTTTTTTTTGCAGATTGCACTGTGTTTCTACACAATGATCATGACATTCTTTCTTTAATCAATTTATAGGGTCCTGTGCTGTGAATAGCAGTATGACATATCAGACACAATTTGGCTGAGTCATGATTGCCTAATCTTTTATCACCAATTAGAATAGCCATAGACCATCCTGGATATTCTTTCTCAGACTTGAGGAAGTTTCTATTTTTCCTGTTAGCTAATTTTAGATTATATTAAATTCTTTTTTATGTACCCATTTAGAGAAATTTTTATTTTTTATTTGTTATTGTGAATTGATTAAGTTTTAAATGATATGGTACCCTTTATATTCCTAAGGCTAAGCCCTATATTAGTCACACTGTGTTACTGTTGTCATGTATGAGTGGGTTTAGTTGGTCCTTTTTTCCAGTATATATCTATGTTGAAGCATGTTGAGATTTTTTTTTCTGTGTGGTTTGAGTTTTTGAGATGTATAAAGTGATATGGGTGACAGCCCCTCTGTGAAGTTTATCAGAGGAATTTGTTAGTCTTGCTTCTTCTTTGAATATCAGGCAGGGATTCATCAGTGCTACAGTCTGAGCCAAAGCATTTTTGTGTTGTTTTTCTCTAATTTAAATTCTTTAGTATACACCAAGATGTTCAAGTTACCAATTTCTTTTCAAGTGGCTTTGGGAGGGGGGGGGTCACATCCTTAAAGAAATTTGTTCAGTTTTAATCTTTCCAGTTTTTGGTTGTTCATCAGACTTCTAATTCTTTTTTTATTTTCTCACAGGTTTTAACTGATTTGTTAGCATTAGCCCTTAGTTTAGGTTTCTTCATATTTCCTATACTTGAAACTCATTGTGCTCTTCAAATCTAAAGATTTATTCTTCTTTTAGACAGAATTTTTGACCTGCCTGGTCCCACAGCCATTCAGTCCCAAAGAAACACACAGAGGCTCATAACAATTATAAACTGTTGGCCTATTAGCTCAGGCTTATTATTAACTAGCTCTTACAACTTAAATTACCCCATAATTCTTATTTATAGTAGCCATGTGGCTGGGTACCTTTTATCAGTGAGGCATTCTCATCTTGCCTCCACTGTGTCTGGCTGATGACTGCCTCTCAGCCTTTCTTCTTCCCAGAATTTTCTTAGTCTTGTTGCCCACCTATACTTCCTGCATGGCAACTGGCCAATCAGCATTTTATTTAACCAATATGAGTGTCAAATCTTTATAGTGTACAAGAGCATTTCCACAGTGGTTTCTCATCAAATTTAAAACATTTTCAATATTATTTCTCAGGTATTTGTACCCTTTCTCAACTCATAGGTGCTTTGCCTGAGACTTGGCTAGTAGAAGAGTGTGGATTGTTCTGTCCTGTGGTTTTTCTCAGCTTACCTTTTTTCACTCATACATATGGTCTGATCCATATTAATAGAAGGGCTCAGTACCAATGTCAGAGGTTCTTTCTCTCTGTAACTTTTTTTCCTTTAGTATTCTGTTTTGTGAACTCTCCCTGTCTCAGTGTTCCTGGGTTCTCACAGCACCTCCCTAGCACAAGGACACCCTAGCATCTTTAAGGGTTGTCTCTGAACAGTGGAATGTTGGCTGTCTCAAGAGAATAAGTAGGAAACTCCTTCTGTTGATATACCTTCACAAAAGGGTTACTGCCCTTTGTTCACTTATGTTCTGCGTCATAACAGCAGGGATGGATTTTTAAACTGGTAAAATGGCCTAGAAAGTGAAGGTGCTTGCTACCAAGCCTGAACTTGACCCAACAGGTGGACAGAAACAATTCCTGTAAGGTGTTCTTTGACCACAAAGCATATATGCTCCATGGCATGTACAGACCCTACATACATATACTCACAAAGAAAATGTAATAGAATATTTTAATGGTTTTGTTTTTGTGTTGTATCTTGAAGATTGGGGAAGGAACTTCTAGAAGGTTTCCTTTGCTCCATTTTGACTGGAAATGGAAATTATTAAGTTGACTTCAAAATGAATACACATTCTTCTTTCAAAGTATGATTGGGTCAAAGACGCTCCCTAAAACTGTTTTCTGTGTATTGGCATCCTCTTTTAGTAGCAAGTCTCATTTTTAGTGGCTGATTACTTTTGTCAATCATACATTTTTCACCAACCAGTTCTTCTCTGTTTGATAATGAAAAGAAAGAAAGTTCATTTACTTTCCATTGACTTGCTTAGTTTTCCAGCATTTAGGCCTTTGAAATAGTCCTGATTTGTGCAGAGCTTGTTTGACTGTGGGTGAGTCATGCCTTTCAGGGAATTTGCCTTGCTGGCTACATCTTCCAAATGCAATTCTCACAACAAAACTCTTCAAAGAAGTCATTTGGAAGTTTGGGTAAAAGAATGTTTTATGGAAATGCTTGACACAATTGTCTTTCAGAGTCATGTAGTTAAAAAAAAAAGAAACTTCGTATAATGGTAAACAATTTAAGCAGGAAATGCTTGCCTTTGTTGATTAGGCTTCCTCCTACACCCATGATGAGGAGTAATGTAGTGGGTTGCAGTTTTAGATTGAAGAAGTCAGGGGAAATGATGCATTTCCCTTGGCCCACATGAAAACACAAGCATAAGCCAGGACCTAAAAATATCTGCCTTGGAATATATGTTACAATTAGACCTAAACCCAGACAGATTTTTCTTACATTGGCTTAGTTTCATATTTGCTGTCTTGCTTTCCATAAGGAAAAATTTACTGTTTATAACAATAACATTTTATTGGTTGTGATAATGTACAGTTTTAATAATAAAATTTTAAGAACTATGTAAAACATTTATCTTTACCTCTGTTCATTTTCTCTGACTCTTCCTTAAGTTGCTTTCAGTGGTGTCAGTGGAGAAGTAATGCCATTCCCTTTGTAAAGAGGACAGACTGCTGATATTGCAGCAGGAAGAAATGCCAAGATCCTGGTGCAGTGTATTCACATTAGTGATGTATTTTTAAGTGTTTTTAAGGGCTGTTTTTTATTGTAGAAGCAAGCATGCTCTAAAGTCAGAAAGCTTGCTCTGAAGTCAGAATGCTTGCTTTTAAATCAGAGAAAGCTTGCTCTAAAGTTGCCAGAGTGAGTAGGAAGTTCCCTAAAAAAAGAGAAGGTGAGCTTTCCACAGCCTATGATTCCAGGTGTTCTTCCAAAGTGTGCCAGAGTGTTCCCCCTTTCAACTTTCTCTGTAAGTTCTATTCTTTCTTTGTGACTCAAAAAGTTTTCTAATTCATTTCCATCATAATTATGCTCACCTACTCCCCCATCCCTTTCTGTTATTCACATGAGGCCTCTTTTGCCTTTTCTACCTTGTGTCAGTCACTGGGAAGGGGATGTATTAGGATCACCAAATCTCAAATCTACCTCTGCAAGCACTGAATTGTGTAGTAGTTATGGCATCAGCAAACAGGGTATTCTTTGGTGTGGGGCAAGAGGCAGTTAGAGGAGAAGGGAACACTCTGTGGTCTGCTCTACATAGTTAACCATGGCTCTTCAGAGGACCCACACTCAGAATGGCAGCCTCAGTATGCTCTGAGGGAGTTGTTTGGGGCCCTCTGATGTTAAAAGGTTACCTCACGAACACCTGGACAGGCCCCAAAGGATCTATGGTTTCATACAAAAGCAGCTCCTAGGTCCTGAGAATCAACTCCAGCCACTGCTAGCACTGTGGTGTCAGCTGCATTATGGACTTCCAAGTTGGTGATGGGAGTGAGTAATGAAAACTACAGGAGGCTGGAGCTATTCAGGTCCCTGAGGCTGCATTTCCTTCCCCATTCCTTCAGTCTTTCCTTGTTCTTGTGTAGTAGCTCTACCACTGGATGTTTGAGGAGATCTGCTAAGTTTTGTATTCTGACTGGTGTTGGGGACAGGACTGATGTCCACAAACTACGGGTCTGTGGAGAAAGGTTTTTCTTTGGGCTATTAGAGCACAAAAAAAAATGACACAGAGACTTATTAATTATGAAAGCTCAGCCTACAGATTAGGCTTGTCCCACTGGCGCTTCTAACTTAACCCATTTCTGTTCATCTACATATTGCCATGTGACGTGTGACTTTTACTTTTCCTCCTCTCTCTCTCTCTCTCTCTCTCTCTCTCTCTCTCTCTCTCTCTCTCTCTGCCATAGGCTGGTGAGCCTGCCTTTCTTTATTCCAGAACTCTCTCTCTCTATCTCTCTACCTTCTATAGAAGTCCCAGCTATATCTCCTGCCTAGATATTGGCCATTTAGCTTTTTATTAAACCAATCACGGTTACATATCTTCACACAGCATAACAGAATATTCTACAACAGGTCTGACTCTACTGGATTTTGTTCTTATCACCAAGTCATGCCATGGGCCTATGCTGGCTTCCATATCCAACCTTCCTGCTTCTAGGCCTTATTAGCCAACCTTCTTCCTGCTTCAACTTGTTTTCTGCTTCAGTATCTTCTGCATTTGTGTTCTTTCTCTAGTGTTTCCACATCTTCTTACCATAGGGAAAGAGACACTACACATCACCCACAACTCTGTATTTCAGCTTCTGCAGGTCCCTCTCCCATAGCTTCTTTTACATTGCCCAGGTTTCCTTCACTCCACATTCTTATCACAAAAATGATAGTAGTATCTTTTCAGTTTGTTAGACTTCCTTCCCTTCTCCTGTCTGGCCCTAAAGGATAGAATCAGGAGCAGTGTGGATGTGCCACTATTTTGTTTTTAACCCTTACGGCTTGCTGTTGTCACTTCACACAATAAATGCTCAATGCAACCTGGAGAAAGCTAAATGAGGTGCTTGTTTTTTCAGAGGGTGGCAAAAGTATACCCCAGATCTTACACATTCAAAGAAAATTTATTCACTAAAAAAAATGGGGGTGATCCCTTTCTCTCTTTTTCCTGAAGCAGCAACAGTGAGCTGAGTATGGTGTAAGAGGTCCTTCTGTTTATGTGTTGCTTTCATTGGTTAATGAATAAAGAAACTGCTTTGCCCTGATAGGGCAGAACTTAGGTAGGTGGAGAAGACAGATTGGAAAGCTGGGTGGAAGAAAGAGTCAGAGAGCCGTCATGGAGCTGCCAGAGTCAGACATGCTGAATCTTTCCTGGTAAGCCACTGCCACGTGGTTATATACAGATTAATAGAAATGGGTTAAATCAAGATGTGAGAGTTAGCCAATAAGAGGCTAGAGGAAATGGGCCAAACAATGTTTTAATTAGTACAGTTTTTGTGTGGTTAATTTGGGTGTAAACTAGCTGGGAAACTGGGACAAACAAGGGGCCCTCTCTCTACAACAGGAGTGTATTCTCATCTCCATTGCCTAGAGCTCTCAAGGAAGATACAGCCATCCAGGTAAACTAGCAGCAGTCAATAGGCCACTTATTGAGGTGGATTTCTCCTTCAGATGCTTCTGGTAAGCGCTTTGCTGAGGGTATTTTCTTGTCTCTGTGTTTTTCCGCTTGCTTGTTTGCTTTTCTTGTGCTAGAGACAGAACTCAGAGCCTCAAATGTGCTTAGCATACACTCTCTCACAGAACTACACTCCCAGCCTGTAGGATAGTCTTGATGCCACCTTCTAATGGCATGATTGAAAAATCAGGCCAGGGAAGGGAGTGTGACAACACAAGGTATACCCATAGCAAGATGATTTTTTCACACACACACACACACACACACACACACACACACACACACACACACACAGCCCTACCTTTTACCCCAGTAGTATATTTATTACTTTAACTGTATATACTTGTGAAACACCATGTTCACTTTCATAATAATGTTGAGGGTTAACCATGAGGCAGTGTGGTTATTTACAACAGTAAAACTGATGCAGAGATACAGGGACTCACATAAATAAAAACTAGTCTATCTTAAGTGTGTGTGCTGAGCCTCAGCTACTGACTGATGATCTTAGGAGTTTAATTGACATTCAGTTTTAAATGACTCCGGTAATTACAGCAAATGCCACATATCCAGTATATATGTGGCTAAGGAAGCTAAAATATAACCATACCATAGACATGCTAATGAATTTAATTGCTTAGAAAGAAAAATATCTACAACATTTTTGCTTAGGCTCATGAATTTTATGTACAGAAACACATTAAAATTCAGAATAAAAAAATAAATCCACATTTCATTTGGGACTTAACTGCAACCCATACACAGCAACAGCAAAATGTTTAAAATTTTAAAAATCATTAAATGCATGGTTGAACATTTGAAATATCCATCTGATATTTGTTATTGAACTATAAAATAATATATGAGAAGTTAAGTAAATACAATCTGTCTGAAATTAATTTTGGAAAGTAATTCAGAAGATAATATTTTGGTTACAGTTCTGCCAGCAATTATTAAATATGTTTTGAGGAGAAAATTGCTGTCCAACCTACCCATCTCATCTTTGTCCTTTTATAAGGAAACAAAACAAATACATTTTAGTTTGTGAAGAATGTTCACAACAGTAACAAGCCTGTTAATCATAGAAAACTTAACCATGTATCTAACCATAAGATGACCTGGATGTGGCTGCTGGACCAGAGCTTTAGATGATTTTACACAGACAGATCAAAGCATGTTTTGAGTCAACAGTGGTTACAAGAATCCTTTGTGTGAATGACAAAAAACAAAACAAAAACCCAGAAAGTTTAAGAAATATTTTTGTTGGTAAAGGTACGAAATATGTTTTGATTAAGCCAAATATAGAAAAATATCTGAGCTCATTATTTTTAAAATCATTTAATAAATAGCCATGCATGAAGCTCATTAGCAACATAAATTTAGCCTTGCTTGTTAAAGGGTGTTTATTATTAAAAACACTGCATTCATTTGCTAATCTAGTAGATAATATTTTTTCACAAGTATCCAAGTTTCTCTCCTCTTTTTGTATATGGTAATAACATTACTTATGTATTAAGACAGTAATAAAGTTAAAAAGACAAAAACCAATCTGTTCCAATCTTCAACTACACAGTCAAGGACTGAGGTTTTCTTTCACATTATTTGGTTTAACTTTATAATGGCTTATATAATAGATTCATATGTTGATTTTATCAAAAATCATTGACCACCAAAGAGATGAAATACAGGGGTAAAATAAGGCTGTCAGAGGTCTCTCTCTTTATAGAGGCTCCATTTTCAAGAAATTGAACAAGAAATAAAAAGAATATATAAGAGTTTCTGGCCAATAATCAGGGACACATGGTATATAGTAGTGACTGACCTTTGCACAGGGAAGGGGTGGTTGCTTTGCCAAACAACAAACTAGCCTAATACTTCATGACTTAAAATAAATTCCAGTATAGCTTCCCATCTGGTCCCTTGTAATTTGAGTCTGCATTGGGGATCTATTCTGCTGATGAGAAGACAGGGCAGGCTGTCATCTTCCAGATCAGCTGGGTGCTGGTTGAGCAGGAATTCTCCTGAGGTGGTGAGTTCCTCTTTCACTTAGCTCACATTCTGGCACATTAGCCCAGGCTTTTCATGGAAGCATTGGCAGGGTTCCAGGATGAAGCAGGGTCATTGGGAAAGCTAGCATTCTAGCCATTCTTTCATTCTTCTGAGTATATACCATATTCTGAGACCACTCACTGAATCACTTTCCATGGTCAAAAACCCACAGAATGAATAAAACTTACCCTGCAGATGGAGTGGTGTGGCTGAGCTTGCAGAAATCTACCCACATGCAAGATGCATGTATGTCTCACTTTGAACTGCTTCACGTTTTTCATTTGAAAAATAACTATCTTGTTATGGGCTCCCCATTGGGCAAGAACTATAAAGCTGATATGCTCAGAAGACCTTAAAAGTAAGAGTGAAAAACTATTCTCTAAAATAATTCAAGTATTCTGAGGCAGGGGTAGGCGGATCTCTGTTAGTTCAAGACCAACCTGGTGTACATAACAAGTTCCATGACAGCCTGGTTTCACAGAGAAACCATGTCTTGACAAAAACAAAAAAAACAAAATGTTGTAGGGAGACCAATTGTTTGTTCCCGGCTGCCCAGAACTGAAATAATCACACAGAAACTGTATTAATTACAACACTGCTTGGCCTATTAGCTTATGCATATTTCTAGCTCACCCTATCTCTTAAATTAACCCATTTCTATTATTTTATATTTTAGCATGAGGCTTGTGGCCTGCTGGCAAGGTTCTGACTGGCAGTTTGCCTCTTTCTCCTCTGGCGGCTCCTGACTCTGCCATCTTTCTCTCACCTTTCAGTTTAGTTTCCCCCCACCCCCGGTCTGGCTCTGTTCTGCTCTGTCATAGGCCCAAGCAGTTTCTTTATTCAGTAACCAATAAAAGCAACACATATACCTAAGGACTTTCCACACCAACAAAAAAAAAAATCAAGAATTGCTTTTTCATATTTGGTACTTCTTTCCTTTTCCCCCTTATGGAGAGATGCTTTCTCACATATGAACTGGTATTGTTGAACATCAATGCAATGTTAAATAAAACAACATTATGCAGAAGTTAATATTAAGGGGGCTCATATAACTATGTGCTTATCTTGTCAGCAAGATTTTTTTCTGCCAGCATACACAAACTTAATGATATCCATTTGCATCAGAAATTCAGGAAGCAAAGGCAAAGAGGTCATGTATAGAATCAGGTGTGGGTGCTCTGCCCATAGGAGACAGGACATTTTGTTTATAATTTAAATTTATAATACTTATGAAATCTGTGTATGCATGTGAATGCCTCTCTCTTAGCAGTTTTACACTCTAAATTCATCTCTTCTCTTGTGTGCTTAGTTACTCTTCCAACATTAAGCATCAGCCAGGCAAGGAAACTGCTACCCACATAGAAGACTGGACCTAAGGTGCACAGCAGAGCGGCTGATGCCCTGAGTGAGGGAACTCAATGTGTACAGGTTGAAGAAATGAGATACAAATATAGCCATGTTTTATAAGTAATGGCCAAGGGCAACCAGCTATATCTAGGCAACCTGTATTATGTTGTCTCTTGAAGGTTCTTGAACATACCTTTATATGCTTGTTGCAGAAGACACCATGAGCTCCTGGACCACAGCCCCTGGTCCTCCTGGGTTTTCAGACTGGATAGGAAAAATGCCAATCTATGATAAATTCCATGAGATGAGATGGAAGAAACATTCCATTCCTTAGTCCTCAGGATTGTACATCTCTTTTGTGCAGTACAAATCCTCGTCAATTAGTGCCTATGGCTTCTGAGTATGATTTCTAAAATCCTAACATGCATTTAAAATAAGATTGTAGAAAGTCATATACCATAGGTTATTTTTGTTAAAAGATATATACAAAAATTATATCTATTTGAGCATGCATGTTATTTTATTAAAATATTTTGTGAATGTATATATTTATAAAATACTTATTTTATTAAATATAAATTATCATGGTTATATTGTTCCCATGTCTTTTTTTTCTAACATTGCTACTTCTTATAAATATAATTTAAAAAAATAAAAGAACAACTACAACTTATGGTCCACATGTTCATTTAAAATTGCTAATATACCTATTTATTGCTAAGGTTATTTACCATTTTCATGTATATAGTTACTAATCACAACTAAGTAATATTTAATTTTAGATATGTCAGCACATGAAGCTAAAACTAAAATTAATAATTTTTGATTGGTTCTAAAGATAGCATAGCTATTAAACTCCAAGTTTTTACAGCATCCCAGGGAGGAGATAATTGATATGATTCCCTCTAACCTGGAAATCTCTCTCTTGTCAACACCGTCACAGCTCATGATAAAGGTATCATTGTAAGGACATACCTTTAACATCTCTCAATTGACAAGGCAGATGGGAAGGCTTGAATGGAAATCATTTATTACATTTGTAAAGATATCTATATACACACTTTGTTTAGAGGTATAAGATCTATACTTTTTGGCATGTGACTCATTTTTTTAGCTATAGCTTCTTTCTCTGAAGAGTACTTCTTTGTGGAACAGTTTCATGTTTGAACTACTGAGTTCTCATTGATTAGAAAGCTTTTAGGGTTTTCTGATTGGTGGATTGGTAATTAAGTAGGGTCCTTCGTGGTTGCCCAACTACTGCTTTCTAACACTTACTGAAAATAAATTGTTCTTTTTCAGAGTTCTGAGAAAATTTGCTGGTAGAATAGTTGGGTAGAGCTCAATCCCAGATAATGTTTTTTTTTTTTTTTAAAAAAAAAATCTCTAGAGAGAGATAAATTTGCAAAAACAAAACATTGAATATTATTTTATTTCTGATTCATGCTTCCTGCTTTTGTTTCCTGGAGTTACGGAGAATTCTAAAGCTTGGGTTGGATCAAAGCTCTTTGTTGCTCTATTCTGGCCAGTCTCTCCATCTGTCATGACCTTGACAAAGGGGAAGGAGAAGCACATGGTCCTCTCACCGCATCTCTGTGCTGTGATAGTGGGCACCTTAGGCCATTTATCTAGAAAGGAATGAAATATTAGATGCACCATAGAGATTTATTATCAGATCAAATTGATTACTAAAGGACAAGACTTTGAAAAGTAAACCACAGAGGACCCAGAATACTAAGAAATTGCCAGTGATCAGTCTGATCATTTTCCCACACCCTTCTATGAGCATACAGTCCAAACTAGTAAGTGATATTCATGTCCCTTACCATGTAGTCAGAGGCTGCTTATTTATTTCCTGGCTACCCAAACACAAAATAATAACTCAGAAATCATATATTAATTACAACACTTCTTGGCCTATTAGCTTATGCATATTTCTAAATAACTCTTACATCTTAAATCAACCCATCTCTATTAATCTGTGCATCACCACAAAGTCATGGCCTACGGACAAGATTCTGGCATTTGTCTCTTCCTGCAGCTACATAGCGTCTCCCTGACTCTGCTTCCTTTCTCACAGCATTCAGTTTAGTTTTCCCACATCGCTCTATTCTGCCCTAACACATGCCAAAGCAGTTTCTTTTTTTATTAACCAATAAAAGCAACACATATGTAGAAGGGACTCCCACATCACCTCCCCTTTTCTGTCTAAATAAAAAGGAAGGTTTCAACTTTAACATAGAAAAATTAAATATACAAAGCAGGTATCAAGCAAGAATTACAGCTATAATACTATTATTTACTTTATCCTTTATCATAACTAAGGAAAACTATAATTACAACTATTTATTCTTCAACTCCATCAAAGACACCAGAAGGATATAGTATTACCTAAGTTAACAGGAAGTGTGTTGTAAACAACTTTCAAAACTCTAGAATTGACAGAGATATCTCGTTGCCTGAACAGTCACTCATACTTCTTCTGTGACATAGGGGCATCCAATCTTCAGCCTACAGGCCCATAGTATCTGACAGACTTTTCCATAAAGCAGGAAATTTCAAAGACAGTTTCGCCTAAATTGGCAATTTGTCAGTCACTTTCTTCTGTATCTTGCAGAATGTCTGTCAGACTCTTGAATGAAGCAGGAACCCTGAAGGACTGTCTCACCTTCTTTAGACAACTTCAACAGCCATTTTCCTGTAGTTCCTGCATGTCCAGTTCATAAAGCAGTCCAGGCAATAGCAGTTTCTTGCCCAAATGGCTAACAAACTCCATAAGGAGTCTCTCCAATGCCCATCATCCTTTTGAACTAGATTGATGCGGCCATGATGGTAAGCAGTGTGGTTGCAGCAGCCCTGGATGCTGGCTCTGCCTCTCACCTTTCAATATGGTGGAGGTAGCATTTTCCACCAGCTCTGGGACCACTGGGTAGGAGATGTGCTTACCACTTTAACTCTGAAAAGGAGCATGCAGCACATAAACCCTTTTTATCTGAGTAAAAGCTAAATCTACCACGCAGTACACTTCACAGCCTGGAAATGTCTCTGTGTATGGTGGTGGGAATCTGCCATGCTCTCTTACCTGTGCACTTCTAGCAGACTCGATCCTGTTGTTTGCCCAGGCGGGGGGAGGGGTACTAAGCCATGTGCATGATCTCAGTTACTTTCCTCCCAATCCCGAGTGGACACACAAGCACGTGGGCCTGAAGTGGGTGGCAGGCATCAACCTCAAACATTTGGGTGCCATTCTGTAGTTGGAAGCTTGCCAGTAGGCCACAACCTTACGTGATGCACAGATTAATAGAGATGGGTTGATTTAAGATGCAAGAGTTAGCTAGAAACATGCATAAGCCAATAGGCCAAGCAGTATTGTTTAATACAGTTTTCTGTATGGTTATTTTTGGTCTGGGTGGCCGAGAATGAACGAGAAGTCTCCACCTATATTACAATAACTAGTGTCTACTTGGACCTGCCACTTCTTCTGTTGTCTACTGACTGTACATAGTCTTTGGTTTCTTTAAAACTCCTGTTCTCTTTCTACGCACAGTTTAACATAAATCCTTCCTTGGCACTGCCTGTCCCCTCCAACTCTACCCTGTGGCCTTTTCTTAAGTGCCGAGGATCCCTTCTGCCTTCTGTGAATGACTCCAGCTCCACAGAGTCATCCTCAAAAAATTGCCAGCTTAGTCTCTTCCTTAGCCATTGAACAAACCCTGTGTAACTGCATGAGTTTGTTGAGAACTGAAAGTCATTTATTTCCTGTCTCATGAACTCCTAATTGAATTCTATTGATTAGATTTCCTGTTTACCTGGTAAACCCAGTGATTCCAATTATTATCACTATTTATAAAAGCCTTGTTTACAGAGAACATTTAAAAGTTTGACTTTTTATGTTGTTGTTTTTACAAAGATGAGTATTTGGATTTTATGTTTTATTGTGTTTGTTTGCTTGCTTTTGAGATATGGCACCACTGTATAGCATAGTGGGCTGACGTCCATAGCACTATCTCTCTGCCCAGATGTTGCTTTTTCACAGGCAGAGTGACGGCACCTGAACCTACTGCTTTTGCACTAAGTATCTGCAGCTCCTCAGTTAGAGTAAGGTGGTTTAGGATTAGGTTATTAAGGCTCCATAGTTACTGACCCACTTCTCAGGCAGTGGCCGGGTATGACTTTTACATTTAGTTGGATCTGCCTCTTGCCACTACCACCAAATGTAGTTTTTAACTATATAATAAGACTCAGGAGTCAGAGGGTGGGGTGAAAAGCTGCTAACTCAGAGAAGCTGGGGAACATCTAGCTGACCTTCCCTCTTCATCAGCATCCCAGAAAAGTGAGTCTCCCTTCAGTCATTCCAAACCAAAACGGACTGCCACATTCATGGTCCCTCTCTACTACTTTCTATCAGTCACTGTATCCTCTTTCTGGACTCCCTCGGACTCTCTATGATTACTTTCTGTCAACTAGTTGTTGGTTTCCATCATGACCCAAGGTTGATATTGTTTAATTAACATGAACACAAACTCAGAGTTCACAGTATGATTATATATCCCACAACACCCAGACTCTTGAGTACTGGGATTAAAAGCATCTACCACCACATGGCTTGTGTTTATATTTTCTGTACATACGTCTAAATAGAACTTAGGAATTGTGAATTAGGACCTTGGCAGATAGGGTCAGGGTGCAAGGGGACATATTTCATTATATGCTTTCTCTCCCCTCCCACCCACTTTTGAATTTTGAATCCTGAGAATATATTTCTCATTTAGGTACTAAATATTTGGGGCATTTAATATAAAGATTTGTGGTTCTAGGAAAGTTGAACGCAAAACTTCCATTCACCCATGTCATGTCCAAATTATTTGACTGGTAACTTGTAGTGAAGAAGAGAAAACATGGCTTGTGCTGACACTGTCTTCTCCTTGCCATCCTCAATTACTCAGTGTGGCTCATGTGGCATCTCTGGAATTGAAGCACGGATGGTGAGAAAGCCAAGGGTCATATAGGTTTTCCTTGAAATACAATTTTTGTCAGATGAGTTTTACAGTTTTTTAAAAGATGTATTTCTCAGACTAGCTACAGTTTCATCCCAGGGTGGCAGGGGGCTTGTCTTGTGTCACCCCATCTGTCACCCTATCATGGTGCAGCCTCACTGGTACACTGCAAGTTCTAATGCAAAAGGAAAGAGCAAGTGGCAAATCATTCACAGGCTCTAAAAATGTTTGCCCAGACATATTGTAGGCTCTGTCAGCTGGCATATGCTTGGTCAAATCAAACACAGGGTCACACTCAACTTCATAGTAGATGGAGATAGACAGTGTCCCCATGCCACCAGAAATACCAGCAGGTATTTCTGCAGAAATATCAGCAGGTCCTTAGTAGTCATGAGGCCCTGGACTCAATCCTACACACCTAACAGCAGTGGCAGAAGCAACAACACAAAAACACTTTCATGAAAATCCAAGTAGAGAATGGATTACTTCTTCATTCAGTTGGCCTCTAGACCACAAGATCTTTGGGTTACTTGTGAAACTCACTTCATTAAGAACAATGGGTAGGAATGGCATAAGCCCCTCCCTCATAGCTTCCTCTTTGTTTTCTTCTTACAAGACCCAGAGGAGATTTTCATCTGTCACAAAAAAAACCAAATCAAACAACAAAACGCAAGAACAGCCATGTGCTTCCTGAAATATCCGATTCCTAAAAAGCATAAAAATGTATGGTGCGCCAAGTTGTCTAAAATGTGTGGAGGCGTTGACAAATGGGCCGCTGTGTTCTCTTGTGCTTGCCTCCTGACGTGGAAGTTGGAGAGGTCTTACTGTGATAAAGAAGCCATATGCCTTTTCTCATGAAAGCCCACACAAAGACATGCCCTTTGCTGCCAACAGGGGATGGAACAGGGCCATCTCCATTCTTTCAGTCTGATCCCCTTTCTCTGGTTGAGCAGGGGGCCCTCTTGAGACAGAGGAGCATGTTCCATCCCAACCTACTGTGACTAATGGGGAAACATGGGCTGGGAAGGAGGGAGTGGGTAACGGATATTGGTTTTCATTGCCCTGCCAGAGACATTGAATCAGTGCAATGGTCAATTGGTGAATAAAGCGATAATTGAGGGTTGATGTTTTCCTCCCTGCAGGGAAGGGAAGAAGTAGAAGGAAGAGAGCCATACAGACTACTAATCATTTTGAAATTTATTTTTAAAAATCTCTGAAGTAACAAACTCTTTATTCGTTCTATACATCCGAGTGGAACATTGCATTAACTCCATTGTACAGGTTTTCTTTTTGAAATTGTTTAGTGAGTCAATAATATCCCTTTTTCTTCAAGAAATCCTTGGAAATTTCAGCATTTGGAAGATGAGGGAAAATACAGTTGGCTCAGTTGAGGTGCTATCTCATCGAGTTAGTAATTATGTCCCCATCTGTTTGGAGAAATACGTTGCCTTTTAAGAGAGTAAATGGGATAACAATTTAATTAAAGGCAGGTTGGCTTACATACAAATTACTTGCTATTCTTATTGGAGGGATCTGTCAAAATGGACAACTGGGAAAGCTCCGTTCTCCATGTTCCTTGGGGGAATGGCTTTCAGCATAGCTGGAGAATGGGCTTCTGGCTTTGTTTTCCCCTGGTGTGTGGAATTCAGATCATTTCCTGGAGTCTCTGTGGCACCTGCTTCTTTTTCTTCTTCCTTCCCGGTGTTGGCCAGTTATAGCACGTTTTAGCACAACACTGGAACCAGCACAGGGTTAGTTGGTAAAGGGTTGTTTTCCTTGGCTTACAAATATTTTAGAAACAATCAACTTTTCTTTCTGAAAAAAAGGATAAAAATGATTTAATCAGGACCTGGCTAGTAATAGCAACCTAGTATTTTCTCTGTGGACTTCAACCCAATGCAAGTGAGCTCCCTTATCTAATTATAAATGTCACCAACATAAGGCTATCTGCAATTGTAGGTCTCACCAGAAATGCATTCTTTCTCAACAGGAAATCATCTACATCAGTCTCCTTAATGATTTGTCAGACACGGATTTAATAATTTTGTTTTTTAGTGATTTTACAGATTTTAAATAAGTCAGAGTACACCTCATCAACACCCAAAGGTTTAAAGAAGCCACAGTTGTGGGTGTGCTTTAAGTTATACGAGGTCTACTATAAAGAAGTTTCTCTGTGTTGACTGGTTATTTATGGGAGGGGGCTGCCAAAAATGCACAGTATGAATAATGAACCCATCGAGTCTACCACATCTAACCTAAAATTACTTTCTGGAAGCCCAGATGCTTATGAAAAAGCTTACCCTTCCTCAGTTTATGTCTGTATCTCTCTGTTATACACTTTTTCATTTCACTAAGATTTTGTGATTAACAGAATGTCAGTATTCAAATTTATTTTTAGATCTTAACAATCAACCAAACAGTAGCCAGGGATATAATATGAGTGCATAGATGCATTGGCATTGATGTTTGTAAGGTAATATACATTGTCCATATCCCACGACAAAATATATTATATTCATAGTGTTTACAGATACTTCTTCATGCAGTATTCATTGTTTTAGTCCATGTGCTTTTTCTCTGGTGCACAGGATCCCTCATGGCATGAGTCAAAAACTCATTTTTTAGTCAGGTGAACAAATTGTTTCTGGAGGCTGAGGTGACCAAAATCAAAGCACTGGTCACCTCACGTTTAGATGGAGAGTCTCTCTGCTTCCTCACACAGTAGAATAACATTTTCATTTTTATTATATTTTCTTGAATGTATGAGTCTGTGTGCTGCATGTAGGTGTCATGTATGTGCATGTAGCTGTACAGATGCACCCACGCATGTACGGAGTTCAGAAGAGGACAGCCAGTGTCCTGCTCTAAACCCTCCCTACCTTATTCCCTTGAGACAGTCTCTCACGGGACCCTGAGCTACACTGTGGGTGGGCGAGCCTCAGTGACACCTCCACTGCCATCTCTGACCCACACAATGCTGAGGTTCTAAGTGAAAATCTTACCTGAGATTTGTGAATAGGTGTTGGGGCTTTAAGCTCCGGTTCTCATTCTTCCACAAGTATTTTTCTCCGCTGGGCTATCTTCGTGGTCCTTAATATTTGAAATACCTTTAACTGACATATTGTATAGGTTTGTTAATGCAATTGTATGAAATTTTCACCAAATGCTTTTAGCCTCACAAGTCGCCATATTTTTACATAATTTACAAGGGCACATCAGTCACACGGGGAATAAATTTGTTACTTTTAATAGATTAGAGGTCACTATATAGCTGACAGAGTCTGAGGATAACTAAGACACAATAATTGCCCAAGATAAAAAGGAGTAGTTAGTTACAAACCCTTTATATTTTTTATAAAGGAAATTGGAGAGATCCGTGCCAGGAAATTGGATAAAGTCTATTCAGTAACGAAAAACAGTTTAAGGATTTAGCATTTGAAAATAACTATTTTAATAAGCTGCATTGTTAAATATAATACAGTAAGAATAGAATAAGAGGTTACATTATCAAATATTCTTTACTGAGTGCTATAATTTTATATGTCACCCTTTATAATTCTTCTAGGATGTTTCAGGTCATCCCCCCCCCCCAGAATATGTTTCTGTAACCTCTAACACCTGCCACCCTCTCTCTTTGTATAAACCCTATATTATTTTAATACATAATTTCAAAGAGGAGGTGATTTCCATAATTCCAGATATTTTCTTTGATAACTAGATTCTCTGTCATTCTAGACCATTTTAAGGTGATTGGATTAGTTTTCATTTATCGATTTGGTAAGCTTCAGAATGAATGAATAAAAACCGATTTACATGACTTACAGACACAACAATAATTGTGTATTTGCATCCAAAACCCATTTTCAAATATTCCCGTCAACCAGTGGGCTAGCACAGAGCTACAAAGACTCACAAGCTAGTTTTGAGGGCGTTTCGGGTAAAAGTACAGTAAGATAAATCTGGATAACAACTAAGACGCAAGTATATTCACATATGAGCTAAAAGGTAGGCTTCCTTAACAAAATAAAATACCATGAAGTTCATGCTTTTTCGCCATATCAGCTTATAGACACAGACAAGTGGCTTCACCGAATGGCATCTTCTCAAGGTCTTTGCTTATTTCTAAGCTTCTGTTTCAACACTGATAAGGGTAGTGACAGAAAAGGGGGGACATAAGATCCTCGACCAAGAAAAATTCAAATCAAACCTTTGCTTACTCGTTGGAGAAATAGGCCTGTGGCTGAGGCTGTAGACAATGGACACATGTCAAGGGTTAGCACTGTAAGTAGTCCTCTTAGATAAAGAATGTTTGTGGAGATGCAGCGGCTCTTCTAACAAACAAACAAATAACACTGTGTCAATTTGAAGTATGTATAGCTGTAAGGGATGTGTGTGTGTGTGCTAGCATGTGTGTGTGTGTGTGTGTGTGTGTGTGTGTGTGTGATGAAAATTAACATTCTAATACAAAACCATGCATCTCTATAAAAACAAAAAGAAAATTAAGAGTAATTAAAAGCAGGAAGGTATTTGGTGTATAGGGAGGGCAATGTTACTACTGATTTTTTTTGGGACGTACCAGGGGAAAGTGAACCAAACTTTATTCTTAACTGGAGGCAGCTCTCATCGATGGTGTGTTCTTAACACCTGCTCCTGGGAAGACCACCCTGGAACACATCATCAGCCTGAATCACTGTTCAACTCTGTCATCTCTGGCCCCCAACGCCTGGTAGTTTTGAAGTGGTGGCCGTGCTACACTGGTGTCTCATCAATTTCTGGTTTTGTTTTTTTCTGTGTCACCCAGAAAAATCACCCCAAATCCATCGCCTCTGTCTCACTGGACAATAAAAATGGTGACCTGTATCACTGGACAATAAAAATGCCACCCTTCGTGTGCGCCCAGAATTGACTCCACTTCAGAGAGTCATAGAGAAACAGTCAGTCCCCAAGTTGCTGGGAAAGAGGGCATAGTTAGGAACTGAGGCACGGCAGACTGCTGAACATCTTCTCCATGTGCTTTGAAGCATATGCAAGTTTACATGAAACATCCCCGAATGAGAGCCCGTCAAGCTGGAACCAGAAAGAAAAGGCAAGCGATGACTGCCATTTAGTTTGTGTTCTGAAAGAAAGCTAGTTAACAGTATTCATCAAACTGTGTTTTGGTTGGTGCTTCTGGAATACAGTGGAGGGAAAGTAAAGAGTCCGTGTGCGCTGGAGTGAATCCAGGGCTGCCTCAGTGTTTAGACGGTAACACCTCTGCTGAAAACAATGGCACATGGAAAGCCATTAATAAGAGACCAGATGAAAATCTTATTTGGTCTATATTGAAGCTGTTGACATGACTGTGGGCTTTCTTCCACGGACTTGGAGATAATGGTCCATTTTCCAAGTGATTGTACAAGGTACTGCCCCGGTAGGGCCTTTAAGACCGATGAGTTCACGTTGCCATCTGCTCTGTTGTGGCTTTGCCATTTTGCCTTTCTTCCTGGCTAACTCATTAGAATTGCACTCACTATCATTTATGACAATTACAACCTATAACCAATGTTTAATTTCCTGACTGAGTTAACTATGGCAGGTTTGGTAGATAGCAGTTACTTTGCTCCACCATGGCTATATGTTTGGCAGAAGTTATTCAGGCACAGTTGAGGAGTTCCAGCCCATCAGAGCAGGGTGGGAGGGGGCAACTCTGTCTATGGAGGCCAGAACTTACAATCTGGCTTCTTAGATCAGAAAGCAGAGTGTGTGCTGGAATGAGAAGACATTGCATCACCCTCGAGGCCTGCCTACTATAACCCACTTCCCGTGGACAAGCCACAGTTCCATAGATCCACTGCCTCTGAGAGTAGCGCCACATGCTGGGATCAAGTGTTCAAACACATGAGCCTGTGGGGTATTTCTCCTTCAAATCATTACTTATCCTGTGGTGTTATGTGACTGTAAAAGCAACATATTGTCTACTGTGTCATTGGTGACAGAATCACTGAGCCAGCCATTCAAGAATGAACTGGGTGACATACTGTTTATTTTATCAAATGATTTCGGTTCTGGGGACAGATTATTTCCCCCTTCATTCAAGGAGCCAAGGCCAGTTGTGACAAATGGATGGTCCATGCTTTGTTGGGGAAGAACATTGACATATTTTTCAAACTTAACTTTTAAAAATTTTACTCTCTCATATTCTCTCTGAGTTGATTTTTGTAAATATAATAAAGAATTAAATTAAATTCCAGTTGGGTTACTTCTACAGGAAAGAGGGTTTTAATAATTTTGATTTGTATTGTTTTCTGTAGTTTCTGGGTTGCTTGTTTGTTTAAACAGTGGAGACAGAACCCAGGTGTTAGTATTCAGGCATCTGTACTGGCCTGCCCTTGGGGTCCTGACAGGATATGGCCTCAGCTGCAGCCACTAAGAGCATCTCCTGTGCTCATTCACTGTGTTCCCTTTTAAAGGATGGGCCTTGCCCCTCCCCTCTCTCCCTCCCTCCCCCTCTCTCCCTCTCTCCCCCACCATTCTTGAACCCAGGGACCAATCTCTGCCCCCTTCTCTGTCTACTTTTCGGCCCCTTCTCTCTCCTCTCCCAGTAAATCTCCTATGCGAGCCATGATGTAGGGTAGTTTTTAAAATGATAACACCAGGACCGTGGGCATGCTAGGCACACACTGCACCACCGAGGTACATCCTCAGCCCAGCAAGAGAAACTTAAGCCATGTGTGTATGTGCCTGAACTTCTTCCGATAGATTCACTACTGTCTGTAACTTAACTTTTCATTTTTAACTGGCAAATAATAGTGTGTATGTGCATGTGTGTCTCATTTCATTATCCATTTTTCATATTAATAGACTGCTATTTGATTCTGTACTTCTGCTCTTGTGAATAGTGCTACGGTTGAACTTGGAGGTATGAACTCTCTACCCAGCATACTGATTTTACTTCTTTTGGATATCTTCTCAGAAATGGGAGGGGATAATTCCGTCTTTAGTCTTCTAAAGCATTTCCGTGGTGTTTTTCTATAAAGTAGATTCAAATTTAAGTTCCCACCAACAATGTACAAAAGTTTTCTTTTGTCCATGCCCTCATAAGTTCTTATTATCCTTTGTCTCTTTTAATTATAGTTTTTCTTATTTACTTATTTTCTATGCATGCATGCGTGCGTGCGTGCGTGTGTGTGTTCATATGCTTGACACATAGTGGTCACAGAACAATCTTTGGAGACCAGTTCTTTCTCTGCATCCTGCAGTCATGGGACTGAACCCAGGTCATCAGGTCTGGCACGAGGTGCCTCCCTACTGAGCTGTCTGTCTCTCATCTTCCATCTGTTTGATGACAGAAGATATTTGAGTAGTTCTGAAGTGATAATCTCATTGCAGTTTAAATTTGCATTTCTTAAACAACTGGGGTCTGATTTAGTGATTGGTTTTAATAGATCTGTTGGCCATTTGTATGTCTTCTTCTGGGGGAAAAAATGGCAATAAAAGTTCTTTGCTTGTTTTAAAGCCACATTGCTCTCCTGTCAGAGAATTTCTTGAGTTCCTTGTAAAATTTGAATAATAACCCCTTTTCAAGTTTTCAAATATTATCCCCCACTTACTGGATTGTTCCTTCAGCACAGAAATATGCAAATGGCAAGCTGTCTCTGGACAGCCGTTGTGTGTATTTGTTGCTAAAGATCTATCCCTGGGCCTTGTATGTGTGAGACAAACATGCTGGGCCAGCTATATCCAGTTCTCTAGCCATTTGCTGTGGCTCCGTTTTATTTTTGTTGACAGATAGAAACTGTGTCTATTTATATACAAACTTTGAAATGAACAAATCAGACTAATTAGTACAATCATAATCTCATAAACTTTTGTGGTAATGGCATTTCAAATCCACTCTTTGAGCAATTTGGAAAAATGTCCATTAATACTAATTGCAGTTGCTTTGCTCTGCAATAGGTCATCTGTAAACTTCCTGCTTCCTACTTGAAGCTTGGTGGCCTTTGACCCTTTGTTTTTCTCACCCTCCATCTCCCCTGCTTCCCACAGAACCCATCATTGTTCTCTGTTTCTGAGTTTGAGGTTGTGGATTCCACATAGAAGTGCAATCATACAATATTTGTCTTACTAAACCAATATTTCCCCTTAGCATAATGATGTCACTGTTAAGTGTTTAAAGTCCTCAGTTTGTAAATGTACACCTTACAAGTACTTGATGTGTGATTCTAATTGTCTGGAATTCAAGAGCAAGCAAAATTAATGACAGAGGAAACAAGAGAGCTCCTTAGTGGCGTTAGGCTTGTTTTAGCTGAATGGAGATCATCTGAGGGATAGAGTGGATGAGCATCATATTCAGCAGTAGAGCCCCAGCTATCCCTGTATTCCTCGTACAGAATGCGGCACAAACACTCATTCATATGCAGGAAATATAATCTATGGATGAAGGTTTGCTCAGCAGGTGCAGGGCCTCGTGTCCGGTTTCTCACTCAAAAACGAAACAAAGCCGTGTAATCTGTGAATGTCAACAGTATACAGGATGAGCACTATCTTCTTAGTCAGTCGGAATAGGACAAAATGCATTTTTCTCACAGTGCAAATAGTTTTCATACCTTCTATGTTCCAGGTGTGCTGGCAGAGACTGGGCAGTTCAGAGTGAAGCTGTATACCTCAGGTGTTAAAATTCAGAATGTTCTACTCGCACTAAGCATTGCAAGATTTGTTTCCTTTCTGCCAGCTGCTATCATGAACTCCCACCTCAGATGCGGTGGCTACCCCTAAAATCAATCAAATGAGGATCGCACCAAGATATTGTCAATGGACATGTTTGATTTATAAAAGTTATCAAAGGCTTGCAGAGCTGAAGAATCAAAACAGTAAACCATTCATCATTAAAGAACCAAAAACCATTAAAAAAGAAAAAAGAAAGGGCATGATGATAAAGCAGAACACTCTGTTTCTAAAAAATAATGTGTCCCGGGGGTAAAACCGTATCTACTCTTATGGTGTCATTTTCACCCTAACAAAACCATAACTAAAATTTAAAGCTGTATTTTGTAAATTCCATTGTATAATTCATATGAGTAAGTACTCATTTTTACCTCACATGTTAACAAATTCATCTTAATGGAAATGCAGTGCTTCTCAAACTTTGATGCAGATCACCCTCAGACCCTGTTAAGACTGACATTCTCTGTCATGATTGAACTGAGTTTCCATTAAAAACCCAAGTGCTGTTCAGCAGACCCCACTTCCAAAACAAAATACAAAGTAAAATGGCATTTACATTTTGTGTTAAGGAGTTCTGAAAGTCAGGGGGGGAAAGGGGTAACTGTTGAAGTCAATGTCTTGAGTATTTAAGGTAAGGGGCAGCGGAGTTTTTCATAGGTTCAGCCCTAAAGGAGCCTCTGTGTACTTTCAACAGTCTGCAAGTTATTTACTGCTTCTGTTCTAAAGTGACTGTAATAATGGCCCTTCAATTAGGGAGCTGTTTCAATAATAGCATCGACGTTATTATACCAGCAGTTTTATTAAACTAATAACTGTTAGCATGAAGACACCATTACTGTAAATTGCATTTATAATTATGGCACTAAATATCCTCAGGTTGCATACAATTATTGGAAATTTCTACCCTAATCATTTCCCTCATCTTCCTCTCCCGCAGTTTCCCTCCTATCGCTGAGGTTCCGTGAACGTTTGGTACTGTGTATGAGCTTTTTCCATATGCAGTTATCCAAACTGAGGTGTGGTCTTTCCGTCAACTACTTTCACCAATAGCTCATTTGAACTTCCTTCCCGGTATCCACTCTCTATAGTCAGAATTGGTTCAAGGTATGTGGCGCCATTCAGAAACCACTTACGGTCTAGTTGTGCATAGTCTTGAGGGAGGCACAGTATAAGGAAAAATTAGTATAAGAAATATACACAAACATTGGGTAAGTAACAAACATATGAAAGTATAGTAGCTCAGCTGAAAAGGCTTCTTCTCAGGTTAGATCAAGCACAGGTGCTTAGCTGGACAGGGCAACTGAGGCAGCTCTGCCTACATAATCTCCCGCACCTCCTGTAAAGCCATGCCCCCTCCCTGGCCACAGCCTGAGCACACAGGCGACAGCACATTCAGCAATGTCTACCTGTTTCAAGCCTCTCCTACACTAACTCCTCTGGGTTACCTTGGTCAAAAGCCAGTCATGAGCTTGAGACAGACCTCTGTGTGTTCTATTCCTGACAAGGTTAGAATCCAGCCATGTGACCGATTCCAACACATTAACACGTAGAGGAGTCACCTGCCATGGCAGTGAAAGGGCGTTGATGACCGCTTCAGAAAGACAGACAGATCTACCAATATTTTTTACTGCTAAATGTGGGAGTTATCGCTAAAGTCTGAGCTGGTTCTTCCTACTGAGTGCTAGATAGTTATAGCTACATTTAGTTACATTAGGGGTACTGGTTTGTTTGTTTTCCTTTATAATCACAGAGCTTGATAGAAAATGATAAATCATGGCCCCAATATGCTCACAGTTACTCCATTTTTATTTTGATATTATACTCTTCTGGTTATGTAAGTGTTTTAAGTTCAGAGTGCCTGGAAGTTAATCCTTAGGCACCACATAGTTGAGTCATGGTCAAGGTGGTGAGCGTATTCGCTTCATCATAAGAAATACGATCAAAGGTTTCTCTGTGTTCTTTATTATGATCATACAGAAAAATACAACACTGTCCCAAACTTTGTAATCCTGACAGTGCTTACAGATGAGTTGATAAGACATTTAATAGTAGGTAGTGGGCCCTATATTTCTGCTAGATGTATGCCAGCTTCCTCGGGAAGCAAATTCAACCACTGGGCAACTGAAAGAATCCTCCAGTTAAATTCTGAAAGAGGAGAAAAACATCAAACACATAGAGGGCTGGCAGCATGCTGTATTCAAAGAACTCTAAGTAATGGTACAAAGTGTTATTTATGTCTAGCACCTTCTGTCTCCAGTCACAGACGTTAGAATCCTAGAGCCTTAGGGGGACTGTGGGGTGAGCCTGGAGCCTACTTAAAACGGGAGAACAAGAAGGGATATCCTGGGGCGTGGAACGATACCAACCTAAGGAATAATGGAAAGGCATGTTGTACATTTGAAACTGAATCTATGTCAGAGTGATGAAACAGGAAGGTTCTGTGTCAGAGCCATGCCAGGCTGACAACCAGAGAGCCTGCTATGAGTCATCCCTGCCTGGTTCCAGACAGAAGAAAATAAACAAAAAGCATCCAGCCATCCCAGTTTAGCAGAAATGGGAGGAGTAGCTCTGCCCAGCTCTGCCTTTTGCTTAGCACATTTCCCAGTCTTATTTGTAGTAAGGGGGGCATGTGTCTAACTCCTTACCTGTTGATCATGAGGTGAGAGAATTCACCTTGTGATAATGCCAGCCTAAGCACTGACCCTGTGACATGGAAGGGACAAGAGACCAAGAATGGAGCAGAGGGGAAAGCTCCATTGGAGTCTGTCTTCTTGGGTGACGTTTTGAAGAAAACTACCCACTTCTCAACTCAGAATGAAACCCGGTCCTGGGCATTAAATTGTTTTGGTTTCTTTGTTTTGCTTTTTGTTTTTGTTTTGTTTTTGGATGACAACAATTAATTAATTAATTTGTTTTGAATGCAAAGAATTATTTTTTTTTTTATTTTACACTTCCTACTTTTCTAATTTCTCTTACCAGTTAGGTTTGGGAGTTGTTCTTTAGTATTGTTAGTCTACACTAAATAGTAAAACCAGAAATACCAAGGTTGCCAGCTTCTCTTTCCCAGTGTTACATGTTTATGCTTAAAGAAATTTCTCACTTCTTCCCAGGGGGGTTTACAAGAATGTGAGACACAGGATAGAACTAACAAGAAAATCCACGTGGAGACAGTGGCCTTGGAGATGGCGTATCACGAGGCTGTATCTCTACTTTCCACTGGTGCTTGCCATTCATTTACTTATCCAGACAGACACTTATTAGGTACCTACCGGACACCTGCTGCAGTGTGACAAGCCTCACACCTGCTGATGGAAGTCTGTAAGTCAAAGTAAACACACCTCTGGTCTTCTGGTACCTATTGTGTGAGGGCTGAGGAAGACAGGGCAGCCTTGAAGGCTGCAAAGGGGAGAAGCTAAAGTGTGGGGAAAGAGAGGTGTGTGGAAGCAAAGAGGCAGAAAAACTGTCTGAGACCTTGATCTCAAACCTGAAAGAGAAGTAAAAGCCAACTGGATGAACAAGTAAGCGCCACGGAGGAGGAGGAGGAGGCAAAGTGCTCCCCCGCCACAGCAGGAAGGGGGTATCTGAGCATCTTACTTTAGGTGATAGGCAGTTCTTCCTCAGGATCTGATTTTTTTTCTTAATTATTTCCATTTGTAGCTGCCTACTAACACTAATAGCTAGATAGAGAAGTCTACGCCACGCCCCCCTGGAAAAAAAAAGCCACCAAAAGTGACATGCAAATATTTCTATATTTATCTCTTCCTTTGCCTTCAAATCTTCATAAGAATGTAATTTGTGTGCCTGTATGCTTATTTAGCTGAATAGTTGTATTTGTAGAATATTATTGGGCACCATTATGATATCATTTATTAAGCCCTGAAGAACGTTTTGCCTTCGCATTTACTTCTTGTTTTAAATAAATTTTAATAGATACATTGTCAGATGTTTCCTGGTAGATAATGTGCAGAGACATAGTGTTTGGCCAGAATCATTGTTTATCATAGCCTGCCTAAATGAGAACTCATTTGGCTGGCTTACTATGTTTACAATTTATTTATTTAGTATTTAGTTGTGTGTGTGTGTGAGGGACAGGGAATTGAACTTTGGGCTTCACACATGCCAGACAAATGCTCCAACACTGAGCCATATCCCAGACCTTCTTTTTATTTTATTTTATGTTTTTAATTTTGAGACACGATTTTACTAATCTGTCCAGCCTGGCTTTAAACTCACTCTATAGCTCAGGCTAATCTTAAACTTGAAATCCTTCTTTCCCCATCCCTGATGTTGCTCCGGCTATTAGGTTTGCAGCACCAGGTCTGTTCAGTTTCATTTTGAAATCATAAGTGCTGTTGGGTTGGGTTTCAGACAAGAAGGGGTTGCTTTTTCTAAAACCCAAAGCTACTTAGCAATCACACAGGTGACAGAGTGGTGAGGAAAGTCTCCTTCAGAGCCACTAAACATTTCCTCTGTGAAAGCTCTTGAGTCTAGAGGGAGGAAAAGGTCCTGATGAGGCTAAAACTCAGACCGGGAGGATCATTCTAGAATTTTATTTCAGGATACCCTATTGGTATTGCATTATTGCTATTTCAGTATGGATCAACATCTACAGTTTGTTGAGAGAAATTAGGAAAAAATACAGTTTGGATAAATCATATAAATTATACATAATAAACATTTAATTGGCTATTCTTCCCATTACTTCTGTCCAGCTCGTTTTGCTGGTTTATTTGTTGCTGGTTTTTTGCACTAACCATAGATCATAGAAACAGCAATACATCTTTCCCTTGTAGCTCTTTTTTAAGGTAAAATCGACCTAATGCAATATACATTGGTAAAAGTGTATCTTCCAAAGAACTGTGGCAAATATACAAAGTTGCCTAATGCTCATCCTCACCAAGATGCGGACTGTCACACTAGCCTTCTCCCTCTGTGCTCCAGCCAAACACTCCGCCCACAAAGGCCATGACTACACAGTTGCTATGACCTAAATAACTATGCATCTTCTCATGCTTCCTACTGTAGAATCATATTCTAGGCAAGCTTCTAGGTCTGGATTCTCTCCTCAGAAGTCTGTACACTAAGTATGGCCTAGGACTTCTGCAAATATTATATGCATATACAATTTCATCTGTCTAAACACTGATAAAATAAAGGTTGCACTCATTAACCTGAATGTTTGTTATGCCAACAAGGTGTTATTCCAGGAGGGAACTGTGTTAAATCAGCTGCACAAAAATTACGAAAACTATCCTAGGACAAATTAAAAATAGAAATTAAAATTGCAAAGCAGAGGAAGATATGTATAACCTTCTTATAAATACGCACATCTTAAGCACTTTTCAAGTACAAAAAGAAAAGCCTAATTATAAATTATTCTTATCCATTTATTAAGGCTGCTCCCTGAAGGGCTAATGCTAGGTGATGCCTCATTAACCTTGTATCAGCTGCTTGTTCTTGAATTTAAGAAAAAAAAAAAAGATTCGCTTTTTCCCTTAATTTTCACTAATTCAGCCAGGCCCTCCTCATTTGTATAAATTTGTAAGGTAAACAGTAGAGAGAGAAAGATGCAGTCCTGTGAACTGAGGTTTCCAGGGCAAATCCCCTTACATCCCCCAGCTCTGCTCTTTTTAGGAATTATTATATGTGGATCCACTGCACCCAGTGGACTACTAGTTCAAATGCATTGGTATTTAAGCATGAGCTGCCTTCTCAAAGGTCACCTCTAATTCTATTATTGTATCAGTGAACACAGATACTGAACCAAAGGTTATGTCCTTTTATAGAACAATCCTTCCTTATGAACCTGTTGCATATGTGGTGTGTTATATATCATTAAATTTTAAGAGATAGCAATCATAAGAGGCATTTCTGTTATGTAACCAAGGGTAACTTGGAAAAATCCTGCCGACTATTTTCGAATATGAATTTCTAGTTTCTAGGATGTTAAAGTATGGAAAATGTATCCAAGTGAACAAAATGGAGGAACTGTAGCTACCAGAAATGTAATAGTAAAGCTAGTAAAGCAATCCCTATGGGGGAGGAAAAGACACAATGCCTCAAATGACTGAGGTATTCATTCAAAGCTGTTTGCAGATTTGCGGGACAGAAGATGTCCAAAGGCTCAGCAGCTTTGGATCAGTACTCAAAAATGGACACGGAGTCAATGAGAAGTCCTTGAATGACTGCCACTTTCTCCTGTTTCTGTTGGAGTCCCACACTACCTCTATATACCCTAGTTACTGGGTAGGGCTGCTTTGCACCTACGATGTGTTAACCTAACCCTCTTCCTTCATCAAAGACTGGGAGATGTAATATAGAGTCCAGAGGAATTAGGAGGATCAAGTGGAGGACATGAAACAGCTGAGTCCACATCTCATTTATCTTGCTGTGTTCTGAGGACTTCCTCAATAGATCATTGTAAGAATTTCCATCTCAGGCCCGTTTTTTTAAGAGGAGCCTCACTTAAAATACTCATTTGATTAATTTTTCTATTCTTGTCTTACAAGACTGCGGTAGACAACAGCTTTCCTCTCCCAGAAACTCACCCACTTGGAAGGACAGATGCCTCAACACGGACCAATAGAATCCAAAGTCTGTTCCTGGTTATTATTCTGTGTCCTACTTTCCTTCCTCCAGTAAACACACACGGTCAGAGCAGAATGCAATGCCCTTTTCTTGGGATGCGTAAAAGTCAGCTTAAAGAAAATGACTTTGTTGTAATGAACAGAGCCCATTGACCAAGAGCAAATGGTGCTCTTTTAAACACCAGAAATCAAAAAAGCATGCCTTTGGGATTCGTAACCATGATAATATGGTCAGAATGGCTTTGTTTTAAATATGTTCTAAGCCACAGAAAACGTAGAATTCTTTACTTATAAGGGATTTCAGACATAGGAAGATGACTAAGTCCGGATATGAAGTGAAGGAATATCCTTATTCCAGACTTGCTTTCTGAGTCTGGACATAGAGTGCATCTGCTTCTCTGATGACGAAATTTCCAATCAAGGTCCTTCATGCTGGCATTTACATCAAACTGACTGAAATGTGCAGACAAAGCTGTCAAATGGAATGCTAGTCACATGGGCATTATTTTCAGGAGAACAGACAGCTAAAAGACAATGTTTCCAGAGATGCTTACATCCATCTTCCCCCAAAAAAGTGGACCAAGCAGCTAAGGATTTAATGTCAAGAGCTTTGCAAGGCTCCTGTGATCTTAGGGCAGTGGTGGAGGTTTGATTTTTTTTTCTTGTGCTTGAGCATCTATCACATGGTCTTCCATTCAGTGGTTCCAAGGTAACTACTCTGGAGCAAGCACTGATCAGGACAGTAAGGATATGACAAGGAAGAGGAGAGAAACAACTCATTAAGTGTGTATTTCAGTGAGGATTCATAAGGAAAAGTACATTGTGGAGCAAAAATCAGACTCAAAGTAAAGTTTTCTAAATGATTCTGATCAAACAAAAGTGTGTGTCCCTGGGAATGGAGAGAATCAAGAGATGGAGAAATGGATCCAAAGAAGAAAGAAAACAAGGCTCTTGTAGATTACACCTCATGAACAAATGAACTCTATGAAGATTTGAATGACAGTTTCAGGAGAGCTTGAGATTCAGGAAACGATCAGCAACCAAGACGGTGTCAGTGGAGCAACCTCTGTGTTATAAATTACACTTCTCTGCCTGCCGAAAGAGGACAGAGTTTTGTAAGAGTGTGGTGTATTGAGATGGCTTTCACACCAATGTACAGCAAAAGAAATGCTGGCACTCGGTGAGAGGATTTAGTGATGTGGGGAGTCTCAGCACCTAAGGGATGAATTTTCAGTAGAAACAGGGACCCCTGAAATTTGAGCCCCAGCCATCTTGTGAGGTGTTATAGCAAGTGAAAGCAGCATAGACAGGGTCGCTCCTCAAGATTTATAATAGCAGGTTTGTACTTACAGAACTTTACCTTTAACCTAATTTTTGCTTCATGAAGTTGCTTTTGAATCCTCATTTGATACAATACATTAGGTTAACTAACAATTTAAATTTAAAATAGCAAAAACTTTCCACAGAGATGTACATGTCTAGTAAAGAATTTGAAAAATAAGAATAACAGCAACAAGTGGGTATAGATAGCTCAGAAATTTTTTGTCTGACTGACCTGTCCAGTGGTGACTGTGGGGTGCTGAAGTCTCCCACTATTAGTGTGTGGAGTTTAATGTATGATTTACGCTTTAGAAGTGTTTCTTTTATATATGATGGTGCCTTTGTATTTGGGACATAGATGTTCAGTACTGAGATTTCCTCTTAATGGATTTTTCCTGTGACTAATGTGAAATGTCCTTCTTTGTCTCTTTTGACTGATTTTAGTTTGAAGTCTGTTTTGTTAGATATAAGGATAGCTACACCAGCTTGTTTCTTAGGTCCACTTTATTGGAATATTTTTCCCAACCCTTTACTCTGAGGCATTGTCTGTCTTTGAGGTTGAGGTGTGTTTCTTGTATGCAGAAGAAGGATGGATTCTGTTTACGTATCCAATCTGTTAGCCTGTGTTTTTTTTTATATAAGTGAGTTGAGTCCTTTTTCATTAAAGGATAATAATGACCAGTGATTGCTATCTCCTGTTAATTTAGGTTTCATTGTTGGGGAGGAATTAAGAGCACTTGCTGTTCCTACAGAAGACCTGAGTTTGGTTTCCAGTACCACATTGGGCTCTCTACTTCCAGTAACTGCAGCTCCAGAGGCTCTGACATCCTCTTCTGACCTACAACAGCATCTGCATCCATGTGTAGATATTCACATGCAAACACATGTACATATATAAATAATGAGAGTAGCAGCAGCAAGGAAAAAACAGAAGAAAATCCCTCCATTCCTTTCCATTTCATAATTTTAAAAACCCTTCATATCAAAAAGTGGAAATAATGTTTTATTCATATGGACTTACCCACGATAATATAATGATCTATCAAATAAGATTAAAGAATACAGTTAATAAAATATAAATATTTAAATAGCTTTAGCAGTTCTGAAACTTAACAAATGAGAAAAGTCAGTGTGTCTGAGGTTTTTAGCATGGAGACTGATGGATATTTTTATTTTGTAACCTATGTCTGGGATATTTCTTTTAATAAGTTCATTTAGCTAAACTCTTCTGGCATTTGCTTCCCTCTTGAAATGCATACCAGGACAAGAGTAACATTTAAATGTGTCTTTTCCTTTCAAGGTCGATTTGACTGAGTATCATTAGTCAGGTTTCTTCTTTCTTATGTTAGACAAGCAGCAATGAGCTGATTAAATATTTATAAGTCCAGTTGGATAAAGATAAAACCAAGTGTCAACCCAAAAGGTTGTGCTAGAAGGTGGATTTGCTGCTGCTGCTGCTGCTGTTTTCTGGTTAAGAAAAGGCTTCTCCATGTAACAACCCTGGCTGCCCTGGAACTTGATTTGTAGACCAGGCTGGCCTCAAACTCACAAGATCTGTCTGCCTTTGCTTCCTGAGTGCACCATCACACTTGACTGATATTGAACGCTTAAATCTTATATTTGACACTATTGATAAGACTCAGTTGGTTTGTTTACAAGGCTAAGTAAATGCTACCTTCTAAGATCTAGTAATTGATGTCACAGTTGTCTGAAAACATTGTATGTAATTCATTCCCTGTGTATTTGTGATACAAGACATGGCCCAGGGCTATGAGATGTTCATTACCCAGCTCTGAATGGGAACAGTTTGTGATTCCAAACCGCCATCAAGGCAACACTTAGGTAGATGGTAGACAGGCTCCAATCACATTCTTTCAGAAGAAACAGTATTAAAAGTAGCCATGAGTCATCTGTATCATTTCATTGACCATTGTAAAGCCAATGTCCAAGAAAGATGTGGTTGATAATGACATTGTTGCAAAGGCGGAGAGGGTAACTTTTCCATCTCAGATTGAAGGATGGAGACTGGAGTGGGGAACAAATTCATTATAAAGCATCTTCTTAGTCCAGATATACATAGGAGAGAAGGAATCCATGGCAGACCAGTCATGAAGAAAACTTCGCCTTGGCAGGAAGTCTTGCTATCCAATTACAACTGGTGTTGAGTAAATCTTGTGTCTATTTTAGCATTGAAGTGGCACAAATATTTGTCTACACAGTTACATTATTGTTAATTTGATTTTGGTGTTTATAGGGCACATGTAGATAATCAGTCTCAATTTAGACTGGTTAGTTTCACACTAAGAAACTGTGACAAGGAGACAAAACTTTCTCCCGTCCTGTTGACCAGCTTGTTCTCTTATCACTGGCTTAGATTTGGTTTTTATTGCTGTGGAAAGACACCATGACCATGGCAATTCTTATAAAGAAAAACATTTAATTGAGGGGTCTCTCAGTTTCAGAGATTGAGTCCATTTTCATCATGATAAGGAGCATGGTGGTATGCAAACAGATGTGTGCTGGCTACATCTTTGCCCAAGGCAGCAAGAGGTTGGCTGACTGTCACACTGAGGGAAGCTTGAACAAAATACATCTCAAAACCTGCCCCCTCAGTTAGACACTTTCTCCAACAAGGCCACACCTCCTAATAGCCCCACTACCTTTAAAGGTCATTTTCTTTCAAACCACCACAGATACAGAAAAACATTGAAAAGCCAATCTCAGAGAAGCCACTCTTTCCAGACACTGGAAAACAAACTAATTTTCATACCTTCCTAAGAATCCATTTTGTTGCTGTCAGTGCCCAGTAGAACTTTAAAGGAAGATCAGTCCCTTCCTGTCCACGATTAAGACCTAATTGAATGAGGTGAACCTCAGAAAATGTCTTTAAGAACAAGGAACAAGGGATTTGTCTTTTTGCCTGGATATTACAGGAGTACACAAACTTTTCTTTGTGTGACTTTATCTTCTTAGGGTCATACTTGTTCAACTCAAATCAAATTGAGAATAGTTATAACAATTTTTCAGTATTTTTTTCCCTAAAGAGTCTGTGTGTTTACTTGAAGCTCCATGTTACCCTAACCAAAGTGAAATTCAAGCAATCCTTCCTTTTGTAGTGGAGTAATACCCACGGAAGAACACATGGGTGATGTGGAGACAGTGGCTGTTCTGTGGTGTGACCTGGGTGAAGAAACTCAGGGCTGTGATTCTGCGATAACTCATTAAACATATAGTGTAGACGTAAGTCACAAACGATGCCACAGCAGTTTGGAATTATAATTAACAGGGTAGTATTTATTTAAAGGGGAAAAAAACTTACAGATCACCGTCAGCCCTCTGTACGACCAGGAAGGGAGTCTAGCCGCCAGCCGAGCAGGAAGTGAAGAGAGCGAGAGAAGGAAGTGGCCGCTTTTTTAAAAGGAGAGAGACCACGCCCCAATGGGCGGGTATCTCATCGGCTATAGGCTGGAGGAGCGGAAGGACCTCCCGCAACAATATAGATCTAATTCTGTTATCCTCTTAATTTTTTAAAGTATGGAAGGAATTTACTTTTCAACATTGCATATCCATTACTATATTTTACGGTCTTGCACCTGCATGAAACTTTATTCTCGCACTGCCTTCATCATTTAATTTCCCTGAGAACATTTCTCTGATTCATGCGCTTCCATCAAGTGAATCAAATTTGATATTCCTTTAATACATTCTAGGACACCTTCTTTCAGGCCCTTATTTTTGTGTTTTAAAACCTATTTGCAACATCCAACATATTTTCCTATGGTTACTGGACTCTTTTCTAGTTGCCTGATGATATGGGGGGGAGGGGACATTAGGGTCCCCTCTCAGCGATCTTAGTCTCATTTATGAAATAAATTTAAAATGTTCTGGAAGGGAAGCTCAAGGACAATTTTATTAGCATTCCAAAGTAAAAAATTCCTAGGCAAGCAATATGTGACTCTTAACAGCTGCCTGGAGAAAGGAGTAAATGTAGTGGGAGGGGGGGATTTAATCTGGCATGAAGGTCAAACCAGCACATGACAAGTAGCCACACAGTGGGGAGGGAAGCTTCAAAGAAAGAGTAAGAAAGTCCAAAAGGTTGGGCAAATGCAAAGTCTTTTTTTTTTGAAGGCATGCTTAGAAAAGAAATGAAAAGGAGAAAGGAGAAATCATGCCTTTCTGAAGAGTTCAGAAAAATGGGCAGACTTATGATAAGGTGCTGTACTAGAAGTGGGAATTCTGGAAAGACAAGGCATAATATCTCACTAAAGGACTAGTTCTTTCACCCGTCTATTTAGCATGGCTAGGGGGGAGCTCACTTTTCTAGGGGTGGTCCCTGATGTAAGTGAATAACCTGGCCCAACTTAACCTTAGGACTCCACCCAGACCAGATATTCTGCCTTCTTGACCATGATATTTTTTCTATTTTTATACCATTTGACAACCTTCTTCCCTTTATTATTAGAAAACCGCTTGGTTTAAATGGCAGTGGCAGGTCCAGCTACCTTCAGTGCTGAATCCTGGCATTCGCTTGCCTTTCCATCACCCTTCGCTGAACTAAAAGCATCTTTATTGTCCTCCAGGAGGGTACTGCGCTGGGAGCAGAAGCATCGTCGTCACTGACAAGCTGCTTCATGAACCCGTGCAGGGCATCCAGCTCTGGCAGTTTGCTTATTGCATTACTGACAATTTTATAGTCTTACATCTTGAGGCATTAATTGCATTTTAATGAAAAATGGACCCCATACGCGGGTAATAAGGCCAGCTGTAGGCTGCGATGTTAAGATACACTCACTGCTTCAATTTGTAGGAGGAAACAGAAGATGTCAGGAGAGTATAAGTGATTCCAAAACTTTCTGGCCGTTACATATTATCATCTAGTCAAATCATGACCCTCATCTCTAGCCACTTCTTTTCATACTTTATGTTAAAAGGGGGAAGACAGAACTGGTACAAGTGTCTTCTTCTGCTCACTGAGACATATATTTGGTTATTAAGCATTTGCAATTTTGAGAACTTGTCCCCAGTACACACGATAAAAGTTAGTTTGTAATATCAAACATGCTAGCTGATACCAGTTGAAGAAGAACGACGCCGAGAACAGCTGGAGGATCTCATGCATATCAAAGTGATGCCAGACACAACAGCATGATATGCTGCACAAATAGATGGTGTCAGTCACAGATGGGTGATGTCATACACAGAAGGATGATGTCAAGGACAAATAGATGGTGTCAGTCACAGATGGGTGATGTCATGGACAGCAGAATGATGGCAGACCCGACTAAATGTTGTCAAACAGAGCAGAATGATGTTGGGCACAGCTGGATGACATCAGGCTCAACAGTATAATATCAGGCTCAGGAAAATGATGTCAGGTACAGGAGGATATTACCAGCACAGCTGGATGGTATCAGACACTTATGAATGATTTTGAGCACAGCTGGATGGATGATATCAGACACTCATGGATGACTTGGGGCACAGCTAGATGATGTCAGACACAGATGGATGCTGTCAGACCCAGATGGATGATGTCAGGCCCAACAGTATAGTAACAGGCTCAGGAAAATGATACCAAGCTCAAGAGGATAATTTCAGACAGATGGCTGATGTCAGGCTCAGTGGGATAATTACACACAGCTGTTTCGTGTTAGGTAACAGCTGGTTGATGGTAGACTCAGGTGTACATTCTAATAAGCCATACTAGCCTTTCAAGATGGGCAAGGTATTTTCATCTTATTTGGTCTGAGTTTCTTTTTAAAAAAAAAAACTTTTATTAATTCTTTGTGGATTTCACATCATGCATTCTTATTCCACTCATCTTCCTATCCCCTTACATCCACCCTCTGCCCTTGAAACCTCCCCCCAATTCAAAATCAAATCTAAAAGAAAAACCAGAAAACAGACAAGAAGAATGTTGTTGAAGCTATAGTGTGGACTATTGGGTCATGCAATTTATCCTTTAGTCCATTTGTCTTTACTTGCAAGTGTTCATTCCCAAGAATCATTCATCAGGATCCTGGCTCAAGGCCACTGGTTTCTGCTGTGCCACCGATGATGTGTTCTCACTGGGGATCCTCATGGACAGCCTGTTGTTCTGTGTCATGGAGATTTTGCTGTTTTGTATCTGTAGGTTTGTCCCCTTTACCTGCTCCAACAGTTAATAGACTTGGTGGATGTTGGGATGGGCCAACTCATAGCCCTGGTTCCAGGCCTGGATGGCAGCTGGGTTGGTCAGCTCGCTAGGTTTCCCTCATTGTCACTACCCAGGTGAGCTCTCCAACACTGCCTCAGCTAGCTCATCCAGTGCAGTGAACGGTGTAGTAATTATAGGAGCAGCGGGGCTGCGTCCCCAGAACCCTAGCCGCACCCCGGCTGCCTCCGGCTTATGCCCCAAAATAATTACACGGACATTGTATTCATTTAATCACTGCTTGGCCATTTCTATCTAGCCTTTTCTAGGCTAACTCTCGCACCTGGACTAGCCCATCTCTAATAATCTGCTGTAGCCCATAAGGTGGCT
>NW_004949101.1:12727238-12740033 GCF_000317375.1 Microtus ochrogaster | reverse complement strand
TCTTTCTTCCTTATTTTTGTTTTTGACTTTAAGAAATTTAACTTTTAGTCTGCATATATTTTTAACACACTGTAAGCCATTTAGAAATTTTCTCTGTCTTTGAATCTCTCTTTACTGTATCTCTCTCTCTTTTTCTGACCACATGAGTCTTTAATTTACCAAGCAATCTCAGTAGGCCCAGCTCACCTAGATGAGGTGCACACGCCTGTGGTAAGGGGTTGGGCTATTGGTCTTTTCTTTTACCTATCACCTTAAGATATATGCATATTATCATCTTTTTGTTGTAATTCAATACAAAGAAAGGCCTTAAACAATAATATTTTCAAATTTGTGAAGGAAATGGGGCACTGAAGACGTTATAATGGTGTCTGTACAGAAACATGGGGATTAAAGACTTTATAACAGTGCGTTGTGGCTTTGTGAGGTTCCCACCCGTGGAAAAGAGGCAGAGGCAAATGAGTCTATAGGAGTAGGCATTAGAGCACTGGTAACCTTTAGGGAGAAAGTGAGGTATTGCTTGCTTATGCACATTGTCTTTGGAGCTAGGCAGCATTTGGGGCAAATGATGGAGGTGGGTCTTGTATCCTATCTGTTGCTTTCATTGGTTAACTAATAAAGAAAGCTGCTTGGCCTGATAGGACAGAAAATTAGGTAGGCGGAGTAAACAGAACAGAATGCTGAAAGAAAGAAGCTGAGTCAGACAGTCGCCATGATTCTCCCACCCAACAAAGACGCAGGTTAAGATCTTCCCTGGTAAGCCACCTCGTGGGCTACACAGATTATTAGAAATGGGTTAGATCAATATGTAAGAGCTAGCCAATAAGAGGCTGGAACTAATAGGCCAGGCAGTGTTAAAAGAATACGGTTTCCGTGTAATTATTTTGGGCAAAGATAGCCAGTGCAGGAGCTGGGCAGTGGGAAGCGGCTTGATGTTCCTCATCGCTCCTCATACAACAGGCAACCATCTTGTATTCTTAAGGACTTAACCAGAGCTATAAAATGTCTGTCTGAAAATGGTGGTGTTGTAGAACAGGGGTCAGAAACCACCCACTTCTCTATTTCTCATGAAAATGAACAGAGACTACCATTTCAACTCCAATAGCTGGGACATTTCAGAAAAGGAATCAAAGTAGGAATAAAATTTCTTCTAGTGAAAAATAAAGAGGGAGGAGTTACTAAAGAGAGTGACAGAGATTTCGGAAAACTCTAACCTTTTCCTGGGCATTCCAGGGTGACAGCCCTTGAAGATCATTAGCATTTATAAAACATGATACTGTGTGCAGAGTTCACATTTCCAACCAAAAAATTGATACGTGTAAAACTAGATCGTCCACATCCAATGTTCTGTTTCTTTGTAAGCTACATAAGGGGCTAAGAGAGTTGTGACCCTTCCTAGAGAGATGAAAAACCATTATTTCCTATTTAATGCTAAAAGTCATAAATTTGAGAAAAGAAACTGTACTGAGAAACCACTAGCACAATGCTCAGACAATGGCAAAACAGGTTTATATAAAAGCCTCACAGTGGACAGACAGGCACCTTAAAATCAAATGTCTGCACCTTTCAAAGCCACATACTGGATGCCTTACCTTTTTCAGAAAATTTTAGCTTACTTGTTCTGTGTTAAAAAGTGCCAAGAATACATTGTGTATTGTGTTAAGAGAATTATGTAGCAGCTGGTGTGGTGGCATGAACCTGTTGTCCCAAACCTTGTGACTCACCAAAGAGGATCACTGGAGCCCATGAGAGTCTGGCATCCCAGGGAACTTCATCCCAGGCAAGAAAGAAGAGAGGCAGGGAGGGAGTAAAGGCGAAAGGAAATTATGAAACGATATAAAATTTCATGATTACATTTAATTATATACATTTATCATTTTCCAAACAGTTAAATCATATACTAAGGTTTTTCTCTAATTCTTTACAGCATTCTGAGCAGTTTCATTAATTGTGAGGAATAGATTTTTTCCCTTTTATTGAAAATAGATTCTTTATTCACATAATATATCTCGATCATAGCTTCCCCTCCCTCCACTCCAACCAGCTCCTCCCTACCTCCCTTCCCATCCATACCCACTCCCTTTCTGTCTCTCATTAGATAAAATATGGGCTTCTAAGGGATAATAATGATATCAATATAATAAGATAAAATGAAAATTAACACATCAGAATAAGACAAAACAAACAAACTGAAGGAAAAGAGCCCAAGAAAAGGCACAAGAAACAGATATAGACACAGACACCCATTCTTTCACACACCCAGGAATCCCATAAAAACATTAAACTGGAAGCCATAATATGTATGCAAAGTTATCTGCTGAGAAATAAAAAAATATAGATAAATGAGAAAATAACAAAGAGCATATGTTAAATAAGTTAAAAATTAAAAAAAATAAGATAAAATAAAAAAGCAAAAGTCCTGACTTGACATAATGAGACAGGAACCTTCAAAGATGTCGTTGACTCCCTTTCCTGTTGGCCATCTACTGCTGGGCATGCAGCCTACCTCTAAGAGTAGCTTGTTCTCCATTGTGCCACTAGCCCTCCAAACAAGTGGAAGACTTGTGTGACAAGAACTTTAAATCTTTGAAGAATGAAATTGAAGAAGACACCAGAAAGTGGAAAGATCTCCCACTATGTAGAATTAACATAGTAAAAATGGCAATCTTACCAAAAGCAATCTATAGATTCAATGCAATGCCCATCAAAATTCCATTCCTGTATCTACTTATCCTTGACCATAGGGGTGGAGCATCAGTGTAGCCAACCCCTCAACTTCTCTGCCTTCAGAGAGTTGTATAGGTGTTGTCTTCAGCTGTGGCTCCTTCCCGTCAGTTTGTGGAGAGTAACCTGAAACCTTGGCAACTGCCTGGATTGTTTTAGGGTTCCCTTTGGCCAGCAACTCAATGAGGTATAACCCAATCCTGGGAAAGCAAGGTGCATTTGGTGACAAGAGATGGTTGGGGCCCTATTTCCCCCGTTATTTGTTAATTTCATTTAGACCTCCCATGTATATATCGAGACTATATATTAGGAATCTCTTCTGTTATTAGGCTTCCATACCATCTTTCACATGGACCCTAATTTTAGCAGTCACTTCAGTATTTCCTTCTTCATCCCGCTCTTTTCTCCCACCCATCATTTCATCCTCCTGTTCCAGGCTCTCCATCCATCTATAATTATATATTCTATTCCCCTTTCCTCCCTATCCTAATGAGATCTCTCATTATGTCCCCTGACCCCCACCACCCTATTCCCTTACTCTATACCTAACCTCCGTGGTTCTATATATTGATTATCATCAACTTAACAGCTAATATCCAGATATAAGTGAAAACATATGATATTTGTTTTTTTCTGGGTCTGATCTCTGGATGATTTTTTTCTTCCAGTTCTATCCACTTACCTGAAAATTTTATGATTAAATTCTTTAACAGCTGAATAATGCTGTATTATGTAAATGTACCACATATGTAAATGTACACTCTTTGTTCATTTATCTGTCAAGGGACTTCTAGGTTATTCTGGTTTCTGGCTGTTAAGAATAGCACAACGATGACCATGACTAAGAAAGTGCCTTTGTGGTAGGATGAAAGATCCTTTGGGTATACACCCAAGACTGAGATAGTTAGACCCAGAGGTAGATTTTTCCCATCTTCCTCAGGAGCTGCCACCCTGATTTCTATAGTGGCCGTACAAATTTGCCCTCCCACCAGCAAGGAATGAGTGTTCCCCTTTCTCTATTTTATTTTATTGATCACAACTATTCTGAGGGGTGTAAGATGAGACCTCAAAGTAGCTTTGATGTATATTTCCCTGCTAACTAATGATGTTAAATATATTTGGGATTCCTCTCCCAAGAATTCTGTTTGAATCTGTACCTTATTTTATAATTTAGTTCTTTGGTTTTTTTTTTGATATTTAGGGATTTTTTTGGTTTTTTGTTTTTGTTTTATTTTCATATTTTAGTCCTCTCTCAGATGTGTAATTGGTAAAAATCTTCCCATTTTGTAGCCTACCACTTTGTCCAAACAATAATGTCCTTTGCCATCATTTCAGAAACTTTTCAGAAAGTCTTTTGTGCTAATTAATTAAGGCTGTTTCCAACTTTCTCTTTTGTTAGGTTCAGTGTATCTGGATGAGTGTTGAGGTTAATTCATCTGGAGTTGAGCTTTGTGCAGGGCAATAACTATTTTAATTTTCTCCTGTTATTCTTATATTTGTATATTTGTGTGTATATATTTTACTCTTCTTCCTAAAGAAAGGTTTGAACAGAAACACTTTCCTCGTAACCTCCATAATGCCCTGTAATAATATGTTCATTTTGTTTGTGAGTGTTTCTTTGTAAGTATCAAGGGTTCTGGTAAGGAATAAAGTATTTGAGATTCTAGATAGAGAGGAATTCCCCCTTATCCACCCCTCCCTGGGTCTGTTTACTTCCGTTCAAGCAATGCTCCTTGTTTTTCAGTTCAAAAAGTATTGTATTAAGCTTATATATTTATATGAGTGTCCATCTCCTATCATATTTTATACAAATTATGGCATATTGGCCGTAGTGCTTTCAGTTATTTTTATCCATTCATGATGCTATTTAGAATGATCTCAGTATAGGCTACATGCAATAACTTCATATTCATACTACTAAACATGTTTTGAACTATTTTACAGCATTTATTGATGGATTGATTTTCCAAGACATGGTTTCTCTGTGTTAGCTTTGGAGTCTCTTTTGGAACTCACTCTGTGTAGACCACGCTGTCCTCAGACTCACAGAGATCCACCTGCCTCTGCCTCCCAAGTGCTGGGATTAAAGGCGCGTGCCACCACCATGCGGTTACAGTATTCATTCTTATCAGGATATATGATTTGAGAATTTTACAAATATACTTAGGAAATCTTTCTTCATGCTATCACATTTCTTTAGAGCAATTCTATGCTAACAAAGAGTATTACCAGAGCTCTTGATACTTACTGAACACCTCTCTAAATACTCACCTTAGCACTCTTATGCATCTCTAAAAGACAGAAGTGCTATAACGAAATTTTATTTGTAATATCTCCTCTGTTCATGATTCCTCCAAATATAAACATACCACAAAATTATGTTTGTGCATAATCTTAAATGGCATAGAACTTTTGCACATATGTAAGTAGAGCCACTGTATATAAATTCTTCTTTAATTTGTTTATTGAACCCAGAACAGTAGAGGCTATTTTTGTTCTTATTTTACTTGTATGATGTGGATCACAAAAATACACTTCAATTTGTTGTAATCCATTCTAGTTATAGACATTTGGGGGCCAATTACCTTTTCAGATCTCAATGTTTTTGACTCCTGTCAATATTCCCCAGTGTTCTTTGGACTGAGATCTTGCATTTCGGATTGTGCATAGAGAAGTACTTTAGTGACTAAATACCTGGCAGAAATAATGTACTAGAGGGAATATTTATTTGGGCCCATGGTTTCTAAGGGTGCAGTCCGTGGACACTGGTGGTTCAGTGTTTCTTGCTCTATGGTGAGACAGAGCATAATGGTAGTGGATTGTGTGGTAGAGAAAAATTCCCACTTAGGGAGGACAGAAAGCTTAGAAAAGTTCTTACAGGAAGAAGCCAGGGTAAAATGTATTACCCCGCCCCCAAGTCCGTGCCTTAGTGATCTATCTTCTCTAGCTGTGCTCTGCCTCCTGTTTCTAACTATCTCCCAAGAATCTCTCTTACTGTGAATACATCAGAGGACCAATCCACTTTAGGTCAGGCCCTCTTAATCTAACCATCTCTTGGAGCTCTCTCTCAGGCACTCTCACACTGCTTCACTGATCTCCTGGGTGCTTCTTAATCCAATCAAGCTGGCAATCAAGCTAAGTGATCACAAATAGAATTTCTGCATTTCCTGCTGGGGCCCTATTTCCAGCCTAGCTGTGAAATTCTTTTCCCAGGAGATGCTAGCAGTTTACATTTACACCAAGAAAGCATGAGACTTGCTGGTTAAACCCTGGCTAGCAGCTAATGGTGTCCAGCATTTCAACCAAGTGAATGTAAACTCTTATCTAAGCATGTTAAAATGTCCTTGGTCTAAGGTCTAATGAAATTAAGCATCTTTGGACTGGTTTTTTCAGGTTTTTACTTATTTGGGTTATCTCTTCAAGTACTTGCCTTTATTGTTCCTGGGTCTTCCATTAGTTTTTATTTTATTTACTTCATTAATGATTTACTTATTATTTATTATTTGTTGCTTTGGATTGAGTGGTATATTTCAAACTTTAAAATCATATGTCAGCAGTCCCTAACTATACCTCCCTTGCTTACTAATATAAATATTTGAAGCCACTTTTTCTCAAGTTCTAGTTTATCCTTATTTTAAATGCTTCAAAGCTCTATTTCACACAATATGTGCTCTTCAGTTTGACTTAAAAATGTACCCTGGTGGAGAACTCAAGAACAATGGCAATGGGTTTTTGATCCTACTGCACGTACTTACTGGCTTTGGGGGAGCCTAGGCAGTTTGGATGCTCACTTTACTAAACCTGGATGGAGGTGGGCGATCCTCGGACTTCCCACAGGTCAGGGAACCCTGATTGCTCTTTGAGCTGATGAGGGAGAGGGACTTGATTGGGGGAGGGGGAGGGAAATGGGAGGCAGTGGCGGGGAGGAGGCAGAAATCCTTAATAAATATATAAATTAAAAAAAAATGTACCCTGGTTTCCATTACTTCTTAGAAGTGTTTTGCATTTATAAAAAGGAGGAAGATGTCTTGTAACTTTTTTTTTAAACAAGGTTTCTCTCTCGTTTTTGGAGCCTGTCCTGGAACTAGCTCTTGTAGATCCGCTGGCCTCGAACTCACAGAGATCCACTTGCCTCTGCCTCCAGTGTGCTGAGATTAAAGGTATGTGCCACCACCACCCAGCCCATAACTTTTTTAATGATTAATTTAAATTGCAGTGTTATCAGAAATATGTTCAGCATGATATCAGTCAGAATTGGAAATTCTTTATTCATTTTATATGGCGAGGTTTTCCCCAATGCTTGCAAGTATTCAAACATAATGTACATTGTCCATTAATTCAAACCTGTAAAATTGATAATTACAAAATTATGAATTCACCTATCATATATCTTGCATGTTCCTCCCATTAGTTCTTAAAAATCTGATTTGTATGCTAAGGTAATGAATGCTCAATGTTCATATTCAGATGTGAGTGTCACACTTCCCTGGATGCTTCCTGTGATCCAGCTGCGAGTTCGTCACTAGCTTTTATTGATCTTACTCCATTGATCTTTCTGTGCAGTATTGGGACTTTTGATTAGCTGACAGCATGAAAATTAAAAGCAGATTCTGCTATAACAAAATTATCGTGGGCCCAAGTCAGAAAACTGAAAGACTAGAAAGAAAGATTAGAGAAAAAGAAGAGTATGCAAATAATGAATGCCAGTGCCAGTGTCAGCAAAGAAGGGGACACATTTTAGCAGCTCCTTAAGCCCTGCAAGGAAGGACCCTAATTCATGGCTCTGGGAAGGCATCCTAAGAGGAAGCTGTATGGCATAGCAATTTATCGTGTAGTACTTGTCCCTCCAGAGTGAAGGGCAAATATGCTGAATTGCCTGTGCTTTGACTGTAGGTTGAACCTACTAGATTAACAGAATTTATTCTTTTGAGCAAAAATAGCAAGATATAATGATTTAAATTGGAATATGTTAACCAAGTGTGTGCAGGTGCGTATGCACGGGAGTTCCTTATGCTTAAAGCATCGATGGTAGGCCAACTTTCTGCATGTGTCCATTCCACAAAAGTATGTGTACAACATGCAAATCGATATTTACTTACGAAATTTTAGTGGTTTTTCCTACCCCGATACCTTTCCTCCCTGTGCATTAAGAAATTAATCCTGTCTATCTCAGAAATAAAGGAGGAAGCACGATAGCATAAGCAATTCATGAAATCCTATAGTGTCTTCTGCATGTGTGTGTGTATATGTATATGTGCATCCTATATTTTTATATTTGTGTTCAGTATCTGATAGTATATCAGACACAAAATTATTTCTACTCATCTAAGTTTTCAAGACCTGTGATTTTTATTTTTTTCTGTTTTTCATTAAAGACCTATCCTTAACATTTTATTCTATGTATCTCTCTGTGTATGTATGCATGTATGTATGCCACAGGTGTGCGAGTGCCCATAAAGGCAGAAGAAGGTGTCTGATCCTCCATGGAAGCTAGAGTTACAGGTGGTTTATAAACCACCCTATGTTGGCAGTGGGGACTGAACTTGGGTCCTGTGAAAGAACAGTATTTATTCTTAACCATTGAGCCATCTCTCTGGCCACTAGATCTGTAAATTTCTAAAAGGATAAATAATTTTGGTGTATAAGTTTTATTCTATATCCCCTTGAAAGTATAAAAGCTAGAAATGGAAAATAACATACAATGATATGTTAAAAACAATAGTGAGTTCAGAATTCTGATTGACTGGCTGTGCTTTATGATACCCACAGCATGATGCGAAAGACAAAGTGTGAAAAAGCCTAGTGACTATTTGGGACCTTCAAATTTTACTTTCTGCAGTGGTCTGAAATTAGAGTCATATTCACAAATGCTATGTTTTATGAACCAGTGTCATGGAGTCTGCATTTTAGAGTATTTCTCTCTAAATAAAGCAAATTGAACATTTAAAGGGAAAAAAGATGTATTGAATTCTTTTTTAGCTACTGTGTCTATCAGATCCTCACCTAGACAGCTGCCTTATCAGTTACTAGGCATCGAGGGCACTGCCTGGTCTTACCTGTTAAAAAGCCAAGTCAGCTACACATTCCGGTTGCTAGGCAGCTATAGGGGGATGTAGTTCCTTCCAGACCTATGTCTTATGCCACCTGCATTCCATGCTAATCCCTCTGAACTTCCCAGGGGCTTGCTAGAGCTCTTCTTGTTTGCTTCCTTGTTTATTATGTCAGCTATAAATGTTACATTCTTTGCCAGCTTTTATCAGGGGTATTTCTGGATGCTAAATGTGGTAAATTTATATTAAGTGACTTCAAAGCATCTTATTAAGCAGACATAGATCAAATCATGAAGCCAGTTGTGAAATTTGAAAATATGAATGGGAATAAATTAACATGAGAAACAAAACAAAAACCTGTGTTTCACTTCAGTTTCCATGAATTGTTCTAAACACGCTGGAAGGTGAAGATATGAGAGGAAGAAGGGGGAAGAAAAGGAGATAAAAAGATAGCTGGTGAGGAGAGCCAGGAGGACGAGATACAGAAGGGAGTACTTGAAAGTTCATCTTTGAGAGATGTTGTTAGTGGATGTGAATGGTCATGGTCAATGGTCATGGCACAGCCCCTGTGGAACAGGCTTATAAAATCTCTGTGTTTGGGAGTTCCTTGAGAATTGCAAATCTTGCCCTTGTGGTGCTTTAGAGAGATCACCTGTGCCTAGAGCAGGCCTGATGTGATTGAGGCTGTCTCCTCCGATGTGCATGAGGCTGTCTCCTCAGAGGAACTGGTAGACTTCCAAAGTTGCATCAGAGCCTAGGGGAGTCTTGCACAATGCACATTCAACTTTATAGAATTAGAGTTGAACCCCAGGAAGAGGCCATGTTTCCATCAGAGGAGGGCCCCTGAGCTTTCTTTCCAAGAGAGGGGGACAGCAGGGATTTGAAACAGCAAGAGGGCAATTTTCTTGGTTTTACTGCTGATCGAAGCAGCTGTATCTTTGCTTCTCTGTGGAAAAAAAAGAGGTATTTGTAGGGTGTTTAGGCAAAAGTAAAGGAAAAAGAAGGTCACAACGAATTGCCCATTTGGTAGGTGCAGACGGGTCCAAAGCCTAGTGAGTCTGCTCTGGTATCTATGGAGTGCCAAAGACAAGAATCCACAGCTCCCTCAACACAGTTTCTAGATTGAATTTCTACATTCAAATAGAGATCTTCCCTGTGAAGAGCTAAGCCATGCAGACAGCGGGGTCAGAGTCTCCCAGCATATCCTCCCTTTCTTCTCCTGTTGTGTACCATGGAGCATTTCTTCTCCACGATGAAACCATGAAAACTATATTATTTTTAGAAAAGGAGTGCGTCCATCCAGAATTTGTTGCTAACCGTTTTATAGGAGAGTAGATTGTCCTAATTTGTTATATAGATGAGACATGATTTTATTATATTGTCATTAATTTTATGTTTTGCTATAATGTAGTAAATATATCCGCATCTGTCTTTAGATGTGTCACTGTGCATTTATAGTGACTTCAGGGAAAGAAGAAGTTAGATGTATGTGTCCAAAGCCATGCAAATAATGTTCCCTTTAACATAGAAATTATGTTTATATGGAGGAAATTTTAATAAAGTCATCTCTGGTTGAAAAATATTTTAGTTATAATAATAAAGAAGAGAATAATGTAAATAACTAGAGAAGGCTCACTGATTGGGCCATTTTTGTTTTCTTGAAGTAAAACAGTTTTGTTACCATTGTTTAGTGAGTGCTCCAGACCAGAGCTTTACCCAGCCTAAGTGTCTGGCCCTCAAAGGACGGTCACAGTGTAGGCACACCACAGAGAATGCATGCCATCTTTACAGTTCGCTGCCTTTCAGCTTCCAGCCTAGAAAACTGTTTTCTGTCATTAAATTGGAGGAGAATTGTTATATGTACTGTGGTTCATGGCAGATTTGCCATGGAACTGGTGATGTTGCAGTCAGAGGCTGCTCTCTACACAGACCCTCAAAAGTCACCAGGGCAGGGGGCAGGTTGCTTCACAGTATTCTTGGACTTTGTAACTTTTCCTTCATCTAGAGCAATTTTAATTTTCTCTTGCTGTAATTTTTTTCTTCTGTAATTATTTAAGTTCCAGATGCAGGTAAACCAAGCCCACCTTCAATTATAATTGTAAGGGCATAAAATAGAGGGTTCATGGTCAGAGGAAGAGATGATGAGGAGTTATGACATCATTGATGGCAGGAGTGGAAGAATGGTGGGCTCATGAAATTTATCTCCCTTTTTCCTAATCTTCACATCTTTGAAAAGCTGCTACATTAGTTTGTAGTTAATTTGGCCACTGTGATTCTTCCTACAGAAGCATAGAAGTAGCTGGCTTCTTGTTTTTAAATATTTTCTTTTTAATTAAAACATAATAATTATGCATATTTCTTGAGTACCATGTGACATTGGAATACGTGGATATAATGTGCAGTAATCATCTGTGGTTCACTGGCATGCCCATCACATCAAATACCTCTGATTGTGGTGTGTGTGTGTGTGTGTGTGTGTGTGTGTGTGTGTGTGTGCGTGCATGTTGTGAAGAGTCCTCATCTCCCTTGTGGCTATTTTAATATATATAACTAAACCCTATATCTATTCAGGAAGTGTAAGAAAAAGAAAATTCATGGATTTGGGGGATGAAATATGGGGAGTCCTCTATCTAGTATTTCATGGTTTTAGTTTGCAGATCTGAAGTCTGTCCTACTTATGTAGTTTACTCTCCTCTTCCATTGATATCATTTGTGTTTATTTTCAATCAAGAAGACTAGGTAGCAATTCACCTACAAACCTCATAGGTTGCCTGGCCTCTGCCGAACTCCTTAGTCTCCCCCATAGTTACAGCGACCTCTGCCGAACTCCCTAGTCTCCCCCATAGTTACAGCGAGGTGGGGGTAGCAGCTGAAGTACTTAGCAAAGTGAGGCATCGCACATGATTGCCACTTCTGTGTCTAGTGTCTCAGTGCTCTCAACGAGACTTCTCTGAATGGTGGAGTGGCCCGGACATCCTGTACGACAAATTGGCACTCCAAGAAGCAGGGGACAGAGAGTAGCAGGCATCAATCAGTCCTATCAATACCGAAAGACAATGTTTTGTAGTCACATGAGAAAAAAACTCTTTAATATTTTTCAGGACTTTAAAAAGAAAAGTGTTCAATCTTATGTAAGAGTCCACAAATTGCCATGCCTACAAGTGTGTAGTGATATGATAGCATAGGAATTTTGATGACTTAATGCTGCAGATCTGGACGAAGTGACTTCATGTGGGACTGAATTACATTCTCAGAAAACTGGTACTAAGTTATCCATACCTATGGCACACAGATGCAGAACATCTGGATAAGATACAAGTACAGATGACAACCAACTGTAGGACACAGAAGCCCAGTGGTAGCACTTGTCCATTTAGAGTGCACGTTAGTGTTGGGACCACCGGTTTAGTCTTCTGTCATGGAAATCAGTCTGAATAGAGAATTGAACATAAGCGGAGGCTTATAGTTTACTAGTAGTAGTATTTTTGTGTAATATTAGTAATTTGGGGAAAGTTACTAACATTTAGTTTGGAATTTAAATGAGATAAAAACTGCTTCCTACTTAAGCAAGGTGTCCCAAGCTCAGGTATCCATTCTTTTACAATCAGTGTGATTGTAGAGAAACCTGGGTGGGGGTGGGGGACAGAACCTTCTGGTATGCCCCTGAGACAACATGAATTAGTCTTGACTGCTGAGCAGTGCCCTACCCCTACCCCATGCTTCTTTGCTAGCTAACTAAATCCTTATTCCCTTCTAAGTGTAAATATGAATCTGCTGTTTGTATTTCAGGATTGACATCATTGTGGATTTAATTAATCATATAATTTTAAAGAGTCAGGGCAATTAAGGTACATATATTGTATAAAATCAAATGATTTGCAATGATTCTCACAAAAGAACGTGCTCCAAAAGACCTGCTCACCATGAGCAAACAGGAGCATGCTGCCATGACCACAACTCAACCAGAAAATATTGGTTTATTTTATTTCTTTTTTTTATATTTTTTTATTAAATTTTATTATTC
>NW_004949101.1:12677993-12727073 GCF_000317375.1 Microtus ochrogaster | reverse complement strand
GTTCTTGAGTTCTCAGTAGTCCTCATTGTCCGCTATGTAAGTCCGGTTTTATCCCATGCTTTTTCAGACCCAGGCTAGCTGGTCTTGGTGATTTCTATTGTCTTCCTTTGATATATGAGTCTATAATGTCAATGATGTCAAACCATTCTGACTTTGGATATCAGACTGTGATAGTCCCTGTTTGTGACCAGCAACAGAGATAATGAATGGAGACTCTGCTAATCTTTCCATTCTTGTTCTTAATTTTACAATATTTTAACTAACGCATCTCTAAAAAGTCATCAAATATTTTCACCATACCCTTGTCTTTCATTGCAGCCATGGCAGAAATGGAATTCAGGATTACCAAAAGTCCCCATATTCTTGGATTTACATGGTAAATGGGACCATTTATAAGAGTACGGGCTCCTGATAATGGGAAGGCTCTGGAGAAAGTAATTTAAAATTATTTGTCTCTTATTTTTGGAAACAGTTCAAACAAGCTTGCAAATACATTTTCAAGGCTAGACATGATCATTCTTTGATCATCACACCCACATGTATTTAGTGACTATTTTGCATGCAGTGCTGATAAAACTTTAGAATTTAGAAGGACTAAGAAGCCAACATCCCTCCCTTAGAGGACAAAAATAAGAAATGTGTTTCTCTTAGAATATTGTATGCAGTAGCACTTAGGACAATGTTTGTCACAAGAAAGGTCTTACCTCCTTGCTCCTTCCTCCCCTCTCCACTTCCTTCTATCCATGGTTCTTTTCATTTTTCTTATTTAACTGATAAGAGAACATAAATGCTATTGGAATTCAATAGAAGCAAGAATATTCAATGCTTAGTTCACTGGACTTGGAGCAAATATACTTCTATATCACAGCAGCACTCCGAGGGAGGTCGGAGATAACATCAGTCAATCTTTATCTCCCATAAATCTCTTACATTAACCTAATGGTTGACAAAAAGGGTAATCAATGATTAAAAGATTAAACAACAACAACAACTGACTCAGTTGCCCAAAAGGAAATGGCAAGTGTTTGGACCATCACAACAGGGGCACACAGTGGGTATCACTGAGACATCCCATAGTATCCCAAACAGATGAAAGAGTTTTACGTTTTTATGTAGCAAGTTAAAAGTAAATTGAAAGAGTAAATGAAGTCCATTTTAGTTTTCTACTCAGGACAGTAGTCACATAACTTATGAGCCGGGTTTGATTTTTAAGAAAATATTCCTGGTTCACCTATTAGTCAAGAAAACAAGGCTTGAGGCTCAGCCTGAAAAGCCTCCCTTGTGAAGGTCTTCACTTATTTAGCTCTGGTCTTGGAGAGTGGGCTATAACTGGGCATTCCCTCACTTTCTCCATGGCCATGCTGTCTGGAAGATGGAGAGACACCCCACCTCTCTTGCTTTTGATGTGGAAAGACTTTTCTGAAAACATCCTGCTTCTCCAGAGTTTTCCGAGGCCCACGGGTGCCTGAAAGCCTATTCCACCATAAATCACAATGTGGACGGTTTCCTGCGTCATTTAGAAAACAGAAAAGCAAACACCTTGTCAGCCAGCAATCAGAGGCTCATTCTGCCCGAAAAGCTCATTCTGCCCCTTGTCCCTGTCTGCCTCCACATGCCCCTTCACACAAATCATCCCAGCCACACCACAGCTCACGCCCTCCTGCCTTTCACATTACCTGATGTCTTGAAGCTCCTTTCAAATGTTTCAAAACCACCGGAGCGCCTCTTCATAGCCGCCCATGGACGCAAGGCGGGCTGGGGTTCTGTCAGCTATAATCAATGATTAGGATCGTTCCCACCTGCTCCAACTGTTGACAGACAGTGAATAAAGACAGTGTTGTTGCTCCTACGATTGATCTGGTGAACTTAAGACTTGGTATTGACTCAAGAAATTACAACCTTTTACCAAACTCTTCAAAGCCCATGACTTAGAGCTCTGGTGCCCTGTATTTATTTATTTTAATAATTCTTCCACCGCTCCCAATGAGGCATATTATTTTTATTATTAGAACATTGGTGTGTGGCATATAAGCAAACACAGGGATGGAAATGTACACAGAACCTTCCTTTAAAGGAGGGGAGGGGAAGCCACTGTCGCGTCTGCTACTGCCCCTTCTAGAGGCAGGGGTTATTATTCAGGCATTGCAGGGTTAAACACTGGGAAATGTTTCAAGATAGCATGCAGGTGGGAAAGAGTCACTTGCCACTTTCTCATTGTGCTCACACAAGAAGCGTCTTGTCCATTCTGTCTGTCACTCTATAAAGGAGCAGGGGATGACTGAGCATGGGCGTCAGTACACAAAGGAGGAGATGGAATGGTGGCACGTGGATTGGTGGATGTGGCCAACTCAGGGTGCGCGTAATTTACTTTTCTTTGGAAAAAAATGTGTTTATTTTTGAGGACTCGCCAAGTAAAATGGCTAGCTCATTCCATGCGTCAGTGAATGGCACAGGAAGGGAAGGCCGGATGTGTCAGTCCTCGCCTTCAGTGCCCCAACCCAGATGCTGCAAAGAGCTCCCAGTCCACGCCTTCCCTTTCTAACTCCTCCCTTTCGCATTTGCATACGCTTTGGAATAGTAGGATAATTTGGAGCAAGCAAAAAAGGAATGAGGTGGCTTCGGCTCATACAGGACACAGATGTGACTTCCTTTCCCAGCTGTGAGTAATTTTCCTCCCAATCAGAGGTAAGACCGTGAATAGTCTGAGACCACGATGTGGGCAGGATTCGAGAATGCTCCCTCAATTCACAGGGCCGTTTATTTCGCTCACATAGCAGCCTCGAATGGAGGTCTTCCCCTCCCTCTGCCAAGCTGTACTCTCTCCAAATAGCTAAGTAAATGACCCAGATATGAATAGGTCTCTGAACCCCTGTGTTTCCATGACCTGTTCTTTCAAAGATTTGAAGTTGGAGACAATACAGGTTCCTAGTGCCTCGGGCACCTGGTATCCTTTGCCTATGGAGAAAGGGCAGAACTCTTGAGCTCCAGCCAGCAAGATGTAAAAGCAGAGGTCAACAGGAAGCTTGGTAGTTGGCTGGCAACGTGAACAAGCTCTCTGGATCATTTTAAGCAGTAACTATCTTGCCCCCATGTTCTCTCCAGTAACTGCCCACTCTTGTCAGAAACCTCACTGGCTGTTCTGTAGACTTGATTGTGATGCTTCAAGGCTTTGAAGACAGCCATGCAGCTTTCCTTTCCTTTCCTTTCCTTTCCTTTCCTTTCCTTTCCTTTCCTTTCCTTTCCTTTCCTTTCCTTTCCTTTCCTTTCCTTTCCTTTTTCCTCTCATCACCCAACTGCTCTAAAAACACATATCCATGGCTTTTAACTAGAGATCATGGAAAACAGGGAGGAGCCCACATGGCAAGGGAAGGGTCAAGTACAAGTTAAGAAACAAGAACGTGCTTTGAAAATGAGGAGTCACCGTGCACCTGTGAGGATTGCTAAGGTCTCCTTCTCTGAGTTGTATCTATAGCAGCCAGGTCACTGTGCTGGAAGAGTAAGGGGCGTGGCTTTTAAGACAAAGGCAAGAGCCTCTGTTGTGTTTAAACCATTTGCAGTTGAAAAAACTGGATGGGAAACACTTATTTTTTTTCTGATTCCTGTGAATTCACTGAATCATATACCGTAAAGCACAATGGATCTCAGAGGTGATGCGTAGAACTCTTTGTGCAAACCAGGAAACCAGGGTTCAGAGTTCATTGACTTTTCCAGGTTATCGCTGCAAAGTCAGCTGCTTAAAACCATAATTGCCAAGCAAACCAAGTTGTATTCCCCTCTATTTAAATAAAATGCATGCATTCATTTATCTTTGGTTGCTAACTGAGCAACTGCTACGTAGCAGACATGATCCAGGCTCTCAGAATACAGTGGTTTAAAAAAAAATCAAGGCTCTGCTCTCTTGTACATAAATTTATCTACTCATTCACCAGTCAAAACACCTTGCTGTAGTCCAGCAGTTTGTTGGAAGTGCAGAATCTTAGACCCTACCCTAGATCCATTAAATCAAAATATCTTTGATTTTTAAAGCAAAATTCTCTGGGATGTCTGTACATGTTAGAATATGTACAGAAATTAATATTTAAAGAGAGGTTAGACGGTTCAGATTCCAGGTGCTATAAAACTAATATAAGGAAGATAAGGGACAGAGAGGGAGGAAAGAATAGAAAGAAAAAAATAATTAGATCTCAAATAAGCAAACACTGGATGACTCAAGGTGAAGATTTATGAAAAGTTCCAGTCGCTACTGGAGGCTTCCTTTTCTTATTAGAAGCATATTGCATTCAGTGCTGACACGTTAGACCCACCCTCCATGTCAGATGGCAAACTACTAATTTAATGTACATGAGTCTTACATGTACATCAATGTGCACAATACATTAGTATGCTGGATGTCTTGTTTTACTTTGGTTATTTTAGGGTTTTGTTTGAGACTTACTTATTTTATGTGTATGAACATTTGCCTTCATATGTCTTGCACCACTTGTGTGCCTTGTGCCTGCAGAAGGCAGATTTCATGGAACTGTTGTGAGATTCCTTGTGTGTGCTGGAAACCAATTTCAGGTCCTATGCAAGATGACTCACTGGTTTACTAAACGGGGCTTTAGTGGTTTCATTACTCAGGTCTGTCTTTGGTTCAGTATCTGGACTAAGCGGATGTTTGTCCGAGCCTCAACAGGAATAGTGCAGCACAGCAGGGCACATGTATGCACCTATGCTTGTGTCAGTATGACACTGGAGTCAAGAGTTTTTCTTGATTGCTCTTCACCTTACTCTCTAAGTCAGGGTCCATCAATTGATGCTCACCATGAAGGCTAGTCTCCCAAGGTATCATGCTCTGGGGAGCCCATCTCTACATTCTGAGCTCTGGAGCCATCAGGTCATTCATTAGGTCAGAGTTCATGCTTTCATCTCCAAGCACAGTCCTTCACAGACACGTACAGAGATCTGCTTCTTACTCTCCTAGGAGATTCTCAATCCAAATTTTTGACAGTTGAAGTTAGCCATTAAAGAAACCCAGGCCGTACTCTTACAATCAGAAGAAGATTTGAAAACTACAGGTATTCTATGGGCGAAAGACAAAAAACCCGTTCAATAGATCTTGCTGGGAAGAAAAGAGGATATTTTTCATATAGCTGATAAGCCTTAGATTTGAGGCTAAAATTAGCATCCATGTGTCTTAGCCACGCCTTATTTAAGTCATATAATTTTCAGAAATGGTTAGCACCATGAATCTCATTGGGAAAAAAAAATCTCATCTCTATTTCTGAGTAAGTTTTCTTAGGCTCCTCTTTTGAATTCAGTTGAGCTCTTTCAGAATGTTATCTCCAGCCATGGCCTGTCTCTATCTCTACCCTGCTGTCTCCAGATAGCAAAGTTTGCTATATGCATCTGGAAATTATAATTGCCCTTCATAGTTGGCTTTAATGAACAGTTACCGGTTCAAATGGCCCAGTGATAAAGCGAACGCATGCATTTCCAGAATAATAACTTGGGTACTTCTCTGAGGAATCCAAAGTGGCAGACTGTCACTTCACAGAACTTTTTCATTTCCCCAAACTTGTAATAAAGCCAGCTCATTGTTTCTTTGGGCTACTGAGCACCAAGCAATTTATTTCTCGTGCTCATTCTGTCTTCGCGTGGCTCGCTCTTGTGCTCATCGAAGCCCTACAGATGACTCCAGCGTCATTTTTTAAAATAAGCAATTATGGCTCCTCCAGGTGTGGGTATCATCAAAGCAAGGATCTAATTTTCCATCACACGTTTGGAGCAGTGTTGACCCCTCATAACTTCAGGTTGAGACTGGGGAAATGAGTCCTGCGTGGAGGCTTATGTCAAATTCATTTTAGTAGAGAGAATGCCCTTCTCATTCTGAGGAGTCACCTCTGTCTCTCCTGCTATGTAAGCTGGTCACACTTTACATCTCCCTCTTCCGCGTGGCCCGTATCCAATCCTGTGCATGTCCACAAATATTATTTCTGGATTTATTCCTCCTGACTTTATTCCTGAATGCATCCATTTTTGTCTTTCTCAGGACATTTTCCAGTAACCTCACTAACACCCGTCTTTCTTCTCTCTAATGATTGCAACTTCCTAGTTGGCTTGCACATCAAGTAAACTCTGGACTTACACTATACAATAGCTTTCATTATTTTTATTAAAACACCAAAAGCCTTAATATAGCTCTCAAAACCCTGTGTGTTCCAACCCCCATTACTTCTCCTGACCTTCTCTGGCTGAAAGATGAACTGTCCATCAAACCTACTTCTATTCTGTTCCAATTCTTATCTCTTACTTCACAATTAAAGAACTAATTCAACAAAACAGCCTCCCTGACGACCCCTTGCCCTCCATCCCTTCCTCCTTTCCTTCTCCTTCACCCTGTCCCTCTCTCTCCCTCCCTCCTCCCTGTACTCCTACCTCTCTCTCTTCTCGTTTAGAAGGTCTACCTATTTAGTAATTCAGTTTTTGTAACAGGATATAAGAAGTCAAATAGACAAGGAACAGTCCAAGACACTGCATCCATTAAAGTTCAAAGTTAGTTTTCCATTATTGCTTTCGTTCTTTCCACTTATTAATGGAAACAGTTTAATTCAATGGGACTTCACAAAACGTTAGGGACTGTATTCTGCTACAAGTTGCTCATAACTTCTGTTTTGCTAAATTACCATTCTAAAATATCATATAGCTGCATTAATGCATCTTCTTTTAATTATTGTGCCTAAGCTTATATTAAACTTATACCCCCTTGAGTCAGTCTTTAATTGTAAGCTTCATAGTGGATTTTATAGTTACTACATATTAATCACCTCTAAGCACTATTAGGAACCCAGGAGAAGATTGGGCGATGCACATGGACCAATGTCCACATGATATCTGTTGCTGGCTTGTGTCCTTGATTTATCCAACAGTAACTGAAAACTATATATTGTATAGCCATAGCTCCATGAAGAACTGAACTGAATTTTTTATCAGTTGCATTTTGTTACAAATCATGATCTGAGTTCCACAGGCAAATCAGTTGTCAGTCACAGTAGCGCTGTAATATGCTTTATACTTTCTTAGGACCAAATTCAAAAGACACACTCTTACAAGTGTGAAAAAGGCAATTTCACAGTTGTGTTTTGATTTCTGCTGTTATAATTCAGGCTTTAGATAGAGTTCCTCACTGTCTACATTTGCTGTTGAAGTTTTAGTGGAATAAATAATGTAAGCACAGCTCCAAGAACAGGATGGAATCATTTCCTAAGATGCCACAAGCATGTGGCACCCCATATTTGGTTTTGAGATCTCCTAACTTCACAAATCTTAAAGGCCCTTTATCTTCTAAGGACAGATTCTTATGAGAGTTACTTTTCTTGCAGTTCAGCTATTTCTACACATGTACCACATAGGAGATTTTAATTTTCTGAGTCTTTGTTCTTACTGATATGACGACTGACAGTATTTGCAATATAAAAAATAAAATCAACAATGAAATCAAGAAATAGTCAAGTAAATGAATCCAAAACAGCCTTAATATCAGGGGCCATATTAAAATCATCTGTAGCCTCCAAGAAACAGGTCACCACAGAATACTGTTGAACTTCTTAAAACAGCACAGTAAAAATGCGAACAACACCAAGTATTGACAAAGTTCTTCATCAGCTGAGACCCTCATGCAGTGGTAATGTGAATTGGTGTACCTCCTTGGAAAGCTCTTTGGAGGGGGTTACCTGCTTTTCTTTTTCTGAGTGTTGGTGGTTTGAATGTGAATGGCTTGTGGGGAACAGGAAATGGAATGTGGTGGTCTAAATGAGAATGTCTCCTACAGGCTCATGTATTTGAGTGTTTGATCCCAGGAAGTGAAATTCGAAGTAGGAAACGGATTAGGAGGTGTGGCCCCATAGGAATAGGCGTGGCTCTGTTGGAGGAGGTGTGTTACTGGGAATGATTTTATCAGCCTACACAAGGCCAGTCTTACTTTCTTTTCTTGTTGTCAACAGACAAGGATGTAAGCCCTTAGCTACTGCCCAGCACCACGCCTGCCTACCTCATGGCCCTCTGCTCTGATAGCTGTAAACTAACCCTCTGAAACTGTGAGCAAGCCCCCAAATAAATGATTTTTTTTCTATATGCCGCCGTAGTCATAGTGTCTCTCCCATAGCAATAGCACAGTGACTAATACACCAGGGCACTGAGGATTGCTATATGTGTGCCGTGTAGGAGGCAACCACTCTCTCCCTGAACTCCATTCCAAGTTCGTTTTACTTCCACGAGGTCTGAAGTTGGTCTTCAATTCAGTTTAGACAGACCTTGACCTTTTGATCCTCTTTCCTCAACCTCTTGAGCAGCAGAGATAGCAGGCCTGTGGCACTGTGCCTAGTGGCACAATCTAATAAAGTTAAATGTGTACTTACTACTTGCTATGACCAAACAATTCCACTCCTAGTTTTTGCTTAAAAGAGATGAATTATATCCATTTAATGACTTATAAGAGAATGTCTCTAATACCTTTCTTTTCACATTAACCCCAAACCGGAAACAACTGAAATCTCCACAAACTGATAAAGGAATAAATAAGTTATAGCATATTCAGATAATGGAATTCTACTCGCTGCATGTAGGCAGGAGATGCTGATAGTCAAGCCCATGAATGATTCTTAATGTCATAATGTTTAAAGCAGTGGTTCTAAACCCTGCTAACATTGCAACCCCTTAATACACTTCCCTCGTGTTGTGGTACCCTCAACCATAAAATTATTTCATTGCTACTTCATAACTGTAATTTTGCTGCTCTTATGAATTGTAATGTAAATACCCATGTTTTCCAGTGGTGTTAGGTGATCCCTGTGACAGGGTCATTTGGCCCCAAAGGAAGCTACGACCCACAGGTTAAGAACCATTAGTTTGAAGAAAGAGACACAAAGAAATTATAACCTGTAATCCCTCTTACATTAAGCACATGTAAAGGCAAAATATGCCATGGTGGTTGGAAACAGGTTGGCAGTCGGATGCAGACTGCAAGAGGAGGGATAGAGGAAGAACACAAGAGGCATCTTTCTGGACAGATGAGGTGTTCATGCTGATCATGGGGTCACATATGAGTGAAGAAATACAAGGAAGGATATGCTTAATATTTGTGTGATCTAGGGTTTGGGGATAGAAATTGGTGGCAGGGCACTTTCCGGGCATGCACTAAGGCCCTGGACTCAGGTTGAAGCTCCCCTCCAAAGATTTGCATTGCCTTTATCTTAGCTATATATCAGGAAATTGCCATTGATATGAGCGACAGCTCTTGCTGATTTCCTACTTGACAATATTAATATTATCTTGATTTTTCTCCATTAGTTCCGAAATCAAATTTGACATGATCTTAACCATATGAAACCAGTGGACTATGTTCGTTCCTATTGTATGACATGTCTGGGGGCTTAAAGCTCTTTCCTGCAAGTGTCAAACCTTTAAAAACATTCTCCAGGATTAAGACTGTGGATTAGGTCGGGGTCCAGCAGTCATTTGGCATGCACAATGCTGGGTTTCATTCCTAGCACTACATATGAAGCAAAACTTGCTCCATTTTCTCTGCATCACCTGACGTTGCACTTGAGAATGTTTGTCATTTACTACTTTTTGCTGTTGGCTGGAGAAGTCATTTTCAAAGCTATGTTTTCCCAAGTGGACATTCTCAGAATTCTCTTTGCCTGTATCTCTGACTCTTGTGCTTAGTATCAACTACCTTGTTCGAGCTTGAGAAAGACAAACTGGTCAGAGTGTGCAGGAAACAGATATGTGGACGGTGTGAACCTCAAAACATGCCAGGAAAGCTGAGGGCACCAGGGATAAAATCCATTAACGTGGCAAGAACTTTCTAATCCTGAAACTAACCTACATGCTTTAATCATTACCAATGGATCTTGGCAGAGGTAGGCTGTCCAGCCCACCGATAGGCACAGTCACTTATTAAACTTCATTTAAAAATCATTCCTGTGACTCAGTGTCTCTTTCCTGCAATTTCAATCGTGCCTAGCATTATTTAAAAGTTTCTTTGTGAAATAATGCGCTTTTATGAAATAGAGAAAATTGGCTCAATCTCTACTGATAAGAATTTCTAGCCTGTCAGTGACTGATTGTTTGGGGCAGACATGGAAATTATAGCCTATTCTCCAACTCAAACCTTTTTAGATGCTTTTGATGAAGCCCTGACACCCAAATCACTGCTGTAACATTTATGACAAGAGCACATGCCATATTGTCCCCGACACACACACAGGAAGCACCTTGTCATTAAGTTGAATATCTGACTTGCTCTCTGTTTTCACGTTTATGTGAAACACTTAACGGGCTTTAGGGAGAAATGGAGATTTATAGGAAATACATGGAGAGGCGTGACCTTTCCAAAAAAGACTTAGGGTCAGCTACAGGCTAGAAAACATGTCTTTAGAGTTGACATGCTGAAATCAGGAACGCCCAAACACTGTTCCACATTGAATGATTTGAAGACTGCTAGTCCTTATGGATAACCTTGTTTCAGGTGTTGGTGCAGTAGCCTTACTCTTTGAGTTTATGAGAATAGTTTTGCCCTGAGATTTGCTATATTAGTTACTTGTCTAATGCTGTGAGACTATACCAGGACAAAGGTAACTTATAAAAGGAATGATTTAATTGAACTTATGATTTTGAGGGTGCCTGATGGCAGAGCAAAGGCATGGAGGCAAGAACACCTGACAGCTCACATCTTGATCTTCAAGCAGAAGACAGAGAGAGCTAACTAAGAATGGATGGGCTTTTGAAACTTCAAAGTTTCACCCCCCACCCAGTGACATACCTCTTCCAATAATACCACAATTTCTGGTCCTTCCCAAACAGTTTCACCAGATGGGGACCAAGTATTCAAACAGATGCCTCTGGAGGTCATTCTCATTTAAACAAGCACAGTGACCTTGGCCTGGGGGTTTGGTGTGTTGTTCCTAATTCTATTAAATCAGTGAATATAAGTAGGGAATGAGAGAGTGTGTGAGTGCATAGCACCAGACATGCCATTTTCACGTCAAAGCTCAGATTATGAACTTGACCCAGCTGGCCCTTTGCCTGACCCACCTTAAGTCATTTCAGTCCTCTTAAGGATGTGGGTCTGCATGTCCCAATGTTGTGAGAGATTGTGATCAACTCATTAAAAAATAGTGGGGAAAGAAGGTCCAAAGGCCCGTTCCTCCATAAAAACACTGATATAGCGAACAACAGAACTCTAACTGTGAAATTACGTGAATCCTTTGTAGTAGATATGAAGATTCGGGCAGCCAAGCATATGCTAACTCAAGAGAAGGTCATTTGAATATGGTGAGCAAGCTTCGTGACCATGGCTACTACTTTTCTTATTACTGTGACCAAATGTCCATCAAGCAGGGTTGTTCTGATGCACTGTTCAAGGGATACTGCCCAGCCCACCAGAGCTGTGTCAGCGGGACCAGCTTCAGCTTGATGACCATGGATGCTGATTCCTCACATCACAGGAAACCAAGAGGCAGAGAGTGCGTGCTGCTATTACCCAGATGGCCTTTTCCCTTTCCCATCCTATTTAGACTGGGACCCCAGAACACGGGATGGTGCCACATACATCCAGAAGAGGTCTTCGCTCTCAGTTGATTCTCTCTGGAAAGACTCAAGTAGACACACCTAAGATGTCTGACTCCAACTTACCTGACAAATTTAAGCTCAGTGACATTAGCCTAACCACGTACCTCCTCAGTGTGGCAGCATTATTAAACATGGGAGCAGTCTCCCTGGTGAGGGTTTATTACCCTCACAGAACAGGCTTTATTACCAAGGAACAATTTGTCCTTCTATTTGGACTTTCTAGAAGGAGTTACAGAAGTTTGTTTACTCCCAACGAAGGAAACTGTTGTATAAAATATTCCTGAAAAACTTTGAGAGTGAAATAAACAAGCTACCTAGAGTAAAAGATGGCAGTTGGTAGAAATAATAGGCACACATAAATCCTAGGAGAAGAGGCTTAGATGAGGCTCACTTTAGGGACAATGGCTCTGAAGACACTCCCATGTAATGAGGAGTCTACGGATATGCAGATGTCCAGGTAGTACTGATACTTAAAACTCTAAGCTTTGCCTTCCAAACTCACAGCTACATAATGTTAGGAAATGAAAGCTCAGATTGAGTTTAGATAGCTGTGTTAAGCAACAACAAAGTGTCCAACACGAGACAATCTAAAAAGGCAGCAAAGGGAATTAGGGAAGTTTATGTTAAGTAACTACCTAATTTACTAACCGGACAGTAGCTTTGAGGCCACACAACGTAAAATATAACTGAAAAATAGTGGGCAAGAATAAGTGAAGATGTAAGTAAATTTTCCCTAGTAAAGATTCACAGATTAGCAGCAAACAGAGGAAAGAAGATTGAGGTTATTAGTGGCCCTGGAGGAAATGCCAGTCAAAGTCAGGTTGAACTATCACTGCGTGTAGAACAGTGTGGCTATCATTGAAAAATAATAATAAAAATAACAGAAAAAAATGAGACTTACAATTGTAAAAGATGAGAATCTTTGTTCGTTTCCGGCAGGAATGTGAAATGGTACAGGTGCCATGGAAAATTGTATTGTGGGTTTTCGAAGTTTAATCCAGCAAGTCTACTTCTGGGAATTTGCCCTCAAACAACTGAAAGCAGAGGCTGAGACATATTTTCACTTTCACTGTTTATAAATCATGATTCACAATAGTCAAAAGGTGAAAATAATCAAAATTTGTATCTATCAATGGATCCACATATGAACAGAATGTAGTATGTACACCAAATGGAATACTATTCGGCCATTAAAAAATAAAGAAGTTTGGACACATGCTAGGAAATGGTTAGAATGTGAAGACTTTTTATTTTTTAAATTAGCCTTACAAAAAGGATCGATACCCATACAGCAAATTATATGGCATGTCATAGCCACATGTTGGGGTGACATCTGTCGGGGCCCAGTATTGACGGGGTTCACACATTCCAGAGTAGGGGTGTGTGGATTAGAAATATTAGATATGAGGGACAGAGGTGTAAAAGAAATACAGAGACATAGGATAGAACCTGGAAGGCAACCCTGTGAATACCGAATATGCCATGTTTATTTTCCATATGCTTATATACCCCAGTCCGAAAAGGGGGAAAGAAGGCAAAAGACTGCTTTTTTTTTCATAACACAAAGAACAAATAGAGCAATTACTTGTTTCAATATTTGAAGCATCAAGCTTCTATATCCTGAGTTAACCATTCTGTTGTTTATGCAGGACATGCAGCAACCTCCTGTCATATCCTTGAAGAACAGCAATAGGCAGGCTTGAATTCTGTGACTTTTAGTCAAGATGAAATGAATCCACTTCTGTGGGCCATCTCAGTACCCAAAACATCAAGTAACCACACCCTACGTCAAGATATCTTGTTTGTAGCCACACCTTAAGTCAGACCTCTTGTCCATAACTTTGAAAGAGCAAGATAAGCTTAAACTCTGACTTTTAGTCAAAGTGGGGGCAGACACACTTCTGTGGGTTCCCCTAATGCATACTTATAGATTCCAATTATATAAAATATGTAGAGTAAGCTCATCCATAGAGTCCATAGAATGGCAGTTATTAGGCAGCAGTTAGAGGAGAATGAGGTATTATTGTTTAATGGGGCAGGATGTCGGTTTGGGATGAGTAAGTTCAATAACTAGGTAACGGTGATGCTTGCAAAATGCAACACTGTAATTTGATTCGATGTCACTCAACTGTACTCCTACAATGAAAACTTTATGATATGTAGGTTAATAAAACATGTTTGGAAAAGTCACTAAACAAACTCCACCCCACAGCAGACAGAAATAGCAAGCCCAAGGGGTGGAGTGACGGTAAGTCTAGAATTACCACCTTATGTTCAAGAGGCGCCGTTTTCAACGACAGTGAAGTGAGGCATGAAATGAAGCAAGAAAAATACAACTAATCTGTGGGAGGAGGGAATTATCAGCAACTCTCCCATAGATAAGGGAGCCCATGGGCAATAGGAAAAAGGGAATTGGAAAAATGATGTTGTCTTGATCCGTAGGACTTTAACTAGCTCAGCGATAATGTGGTAACACATCGGAGTATGGAAGGAGTAAGCAGGCTGTGTAGCTCTGGGGTAGGGCACTTGCCTAGCACACATGATGGTCCAGGTTGAGCCCCCAGCCATGAAGGGAAATAGAAGCGATAAGCAATTAGAAGCCAGTGGGTGGAGAGATGCCCATGAGACTGGACCTGGTTCAGAGAGAATATTGAAGGGACCTGCCGGTAGGGTTTATCTGCTCATTTAACTTTGATACAGGGTCTCCTATTGCCTCCTTTGTCATTTTCTTGTGATTATATCACTAGTGGTAAAGGATGAGGAAGTCCCAGGGATGGAGATGAGCTCAAGATGTCTAATCATTATCTCCAGATACCTGTCACCATCAGATAGAGTCCAGAGACGAGACAATAAAAAGAATTGGAGGAAGCATATTTCAGAGAGAGACAAGTATGTGTTGGAGGAATGAGTTTGGGCTCCTCACAAAAGATACCCCACTCGAGTCTCTGGGTAGCATCCTGTAAGAAAACTTCAGTGGAACTGAGAGTTGTGAATTAAAGTGGGGAAGTGGTGGAAAATTCCAGAAATGGGTCAGTATCCTCCCAGAATAGGGTAGTTGTGTGTGGTTTTCTGGAGACACACACTGAGACAGTCTTGTAAGGCTCATGATAGAAGATGCCATTATGATGAAGCAGAAGGCAGCCATCGGTCCTCTCAGTTAGTGATATTGGTCCCAGCTCCTCCAAAGCAGTCTTCTGTTTCCCCTGTGTTAGTGGTCACATATGTCCTGCTGTATGAGCTCTGCAGGCACATAGGTTTCTAGTCATGGTTCAGCGACATTGCTTCACAATGCCTATGTGACCTGCCTCAGTGATTGGATATATCCCCAAGCCTAAAGGAATGAAACCACATTGATATTTTCTGTCCTGAAGTCTGGGATCTTTAACTTAGAATATAATTACAATTCTCTAGATGTCTTTTCAATTGGAGTGGATATGGATATCAAACAATAAGGACTTCTTCTGTGGTCTCTGCCTCTAAGGTGGTATGGGCATGAAATGCTTTTTAGTTCCCTATAGTAAGCACAGTTTTCAGCAGTGGCATCCTGAAATACACTTTGTTGTAAATTCGAGCAAAACTTCAAGAATCACCTTGGAGAAGCTGCTGTGGTCACTTCTAAATAAAAGGGTTTTAGACTGCTTTGCCCTCCTGGTTACCTTTCCTCCTAGTATTCAAGAATTTGCTGAGATGGCTCAATTTGCATGAGGATTAAATCTTATTACCAGAAACAATTAGAAAGTGCAGTGTGCAGTCTAAATCTGCTTTGCTCTCTAAGCTATTAGAAGTAAAGATCATCGGGATAATGGACTTTAAAGAAATTTAAGCCTACAACTAATAGTGACCTGTGCCAGGCGTGGTGGTGGCCTCCTTTGATTCTGACTGAGGGGCAACATCCAGGCGAGCCATGGTTGCACAGTGAGCCCTTGCCTCAAAACAAAAACCAGAAAGCAAACTGTGGCTTATGGCGCTATTGAAATGAAAAGAGAACTCTTCCATTAAGAGCACTGACTTCTCATATAGAGGTTTGTTTCCCAGCACCCCTATGGCAGCTCAGAATTGTATAAACTCCAGTTTCAGGGAATACAGCACTCTCTTCTGCTCTCTGTGAGAACTGCATGGATGTGGTGCCCATTTGTATAGGCAAAATACCCATATGCCTTCACGCATGTATATATGCATACACACATATTATACATGCATACATACATACATATTTAAAGGTTATGTTTTAAAAAAGTGGTCTTTCAGATAAGATGAAGAACACTTATTATATGGAATGATAAGGCTTCTCTATCCCTTCATTTATGAAGCCAGGTCAAGTTGATAGTCTTGATTACATTGTTTTTTATTTACTGGGAGAAGATATGCATAGGTTGGCTTGCATTGGAGGCAAGAAGGCAACTTCTAGGAGTCAGTTCTCTCTTTGCAGAACATGAGTCCTGGGGACCTAAATAAATCCTTAATTAGACTTGGCAGAAAGTGCCTTTACTTGCGGAGACAAACATACCTCTACAGCAAGAAATCTTCCTGGGCATGCCACGGAACAATGTCTAGTCAAGTCTGCTTGCCCTTTACTCTCATCAAGTCTTACGTGAAGGAAGTTAGAGGGGGTGAAGAGTCCTTGCCACGTTCATCTGCAGCCTTCTGAATGAAGGAAGATCTTCTTGAACAAGAAGCCACCTTGAAGACCTGTCCCCATGCATCCTCCTCATATCTTATGCCTTTGCAAAAGTAGATCTCAACCCTGGCCACACAGTGTTCCTCTCCAGGATGCTGATATGCTGTGTCGGAATACAGTGTAAGTCCCAAGAGTCTGGGAAACAGCCCCGTGGTCTTTAACTGCTGCTGTGTTTCTGAGAGCTACTACTTCACCTTTAAGGAGTACTTCACCCTTAGGGAGGAGAAGCAGCCATGTGCTGAGGGACTCTGGGAAGGGGAAGAAAGTGCTCTCAATGGGAGCATGATTCTGAAAAGCAGCAGGTTAAGTGTTCCTTGTTGTCTAGTAAATAGTAACTGGATGGAGCAATCTCATTTGCTCTGGATACACGCTAATGGCTAATATTTATATGATCCCAGCCTACCAGAACATTCTGACAGTCCTTCCACTACACCCCACACTTATGAACTTAATTTTGTTTTCTTTTTGTTACAGAGTGGTATTTTTAAGAATTCTATTTGGGGTTTCTTAATGATGATATAATTTTATCATTTCCCCTTCCTTTTCCTACCTTGAAACACTCCCATATGTCCATCCTTGCTATAGTTCAAATCCATGGCCTCCTTTTTATTAATTGTTATGAATATATAACTAATGTGTGTGTATGTGTAATAATGCAATCTGTTCAGTTTGTATATTGTTACTTATATGTGTATTTTCAGAGATGACCCTTTGGAATTGGAAAATCAATTGGTGTGCTGTTCCCTGAGGAAGACTAATTGTCCTACATAGGCAGAAGTCTCCTGTCCCAACCACCTGGTCACAAATAACCAATCTGAGACTTATATTAATTGTAAATGCTCAGCCAATAACTCAGGCTTATTTCTAACCAGCTCTTACTTTTATGTTAACCCACATTCTTTATGTATGCTCTGCCACCCATGGTGGTACCTTTATTAGCATAATACATTCATCTCCTGCTTCCTCTGCATCTGACTGGCGACTCCTGACTCTGCCCTTCTCCTTCCTATCATCCTTAGTTTGGTTGTCCCGCCTATACTTCCTGCCTGGCTACAGGCCAATCAGCATGTCATTAAACCAATTTGAGTGACAAATCTTTATGATGTACAAGAAGATTATTCCATAGCAGTCCTGTACTCAGCTCTTCTCCATCGCCTGTAGTTCTTTGTGTAGAGTTGAGGCTTTCACAGTCCACATTAGCATATCTACTGGTGGTGTCATTGTTCAGTTCATATTTAGGCAGTTGTGTTAGTAAGACATCATGGATGGTGCTTCTGGCATTCCTTAGAAACAGCAAACTCCCTGATCCTCTGACTCTTCTAGTATTTTTACCTCCTCCTACTCAATGTTTCCTGAGCCTTAGATGCTGGAGTTGTGTTGTAGATGTACCAGTTGGGACTGGGCTCACCAACTCTGCATTTTGATTGGTTGTGGTTTTCTGTAATGCTCTTCATCTGCTGCAAAGAGAATTTTGGTCAATGAGGGGTGAGAACTATACTTTGTGGATACAAGGACAAATGTTTATAATGTAATTAGGACTTATGCTGGTTTAATAATGTAGCAGTTGTAGGTCCTCCACCAAGATCCATGACAGCATGAACCCAGGATAGTTGGCTCTGTTTTCCACACCCAGAATAGTTTTCCTCTGATTGAGTGAGCTTTTCTCCAAGTAGAGAGCTGTTGGTTACCATCAAGACAAGCATGCTACTATTACACCCTTAGGGTTATCATGCCATGATTGGCATGTTGCAGTTCATAGGTGTCATAGCTGGGGGGATGACTGGTTGCTTCCCTCTTTTAAAGGCTTGCATGGAACCTTCAGGTATCATGAAAGTTGGTCTTCAGGGAGGAGACATTTCTGTCAGTTCCAACTCTAGGACCTCTGGGCCCTGTGTCTGAAATGCATTGGAGTCTTCAACGATAGCGACTTACCTTACACTTCTGAGGGATGGGTACCATTTGACACAAGCATAACCCCAGCTCAGCACAGTCAACTGGAATTTCAAGTCGTGTAATGACATGAGTTTACATGAACCAAAGTCTTATCATTAGAGTACCTTTCTGAAGAATTTCTAAAACTTCAGATTACTAGCTTGGTTAGCATTTGGGTGATTTCCTAGTCCTATCACGACAGCAAATTTTAATTCAGAAAAATTACGTATTCAAGGACTGCCTTTCAGCCCATCATCTACGAAAAACCTATTACTGAATAGTCCAATGGGCACACATGTCTTCACTTCCACCATCTACATGAAGATTGTCCTTGTTGGCTCTTGTAGGGTATAAAGCTAGGAGACTAAAATTTGGAAGTTTATAAAACTGAAAGCTATTACTTTTTTAAAAAGTGTCTGTGTTAGGAAAATCTTATCGTAGAGCAGTAGAGTTAATTCCCATGTATTAAAAAAAATCAGTCTTTGAGCTGGAGAGAAGTGTCAGTGGATAAGAAAGCTTGCTGCTCTTCCAGAGAACACAAGTTCACTTCCTATCAGCCATACCGTGTGGCTCACAAATACCTGTAGTTATTGTTTTAGGGGTATCCAACACCTTAAGCAGGCATTCACGAGCACACACACACACATGTGCATGTACACATACAATATACATAAATTACAAATAACACCTTAAAATTTTAAACTAAATCAACATCTCAAAATTTTTACCCCATTCTTCGTTCCTACAGGTTATATAATTAAATAATGAAATGAATATTTTAAAACTGGTCCTTCTGATTTTTCTAAACAGATTTTATGCCCCCAGCTACTTGTAACTTCAGATTGTTCTAACTCCCTTCCATTCTACTACTTCCTACTCAGTGGTCCTCCTGACTGGATAAGAACAGTCTTTAAACATCAGGAAAACCTGCTTTGTGTGCCAAGTGAGCCCATGGCTGAGACATCCCTAGAAGTTGTCTCCAGCCAGTGATGGGGGAGCACAACTCCTCCCAGAGCTGTTCCTAATGAACAGCAGACACAGCACTTTTACAGGGAGCTGGGAAATGATGCTTCTCATCCTCGGGAAGGAGGGAGACACAACTCGAGAGCACATGAATATGAATGTGACAATGAGCATCATTTAAGTGTTGCCAAATAAACATAACATTCCTGTTGGTATCTTGGAATCAGGTAGACTGTCGGTGGAGTGAATTTCAGCTGCACTTTGTTAAGTCTGTAATCAGAGCACCAAATTCCAAGAGTAGGCACTAATGAATTTGCTAGAAATGTTCCTGGTCATGTGACACAAATGTAGTTTACAACTGGCTGCTGTACAGGGCCAGGTGTCTCTACTACCTATAGGGGGCAAAGGTTATTTTCGATTTTCTGGGCCTCAGCTACTTACCTATAGCTATCTTGGGACTGAAATTCATTTCTGATTGTTTAACCTGTGCATTCATGAAGTACAATACTAATAGACAAGAATATTTCTAGTGATTCTGCAGCATAAGACTGCATATTCAGGATTTGCTAGTGGTGTTTGTACTTGGTATTCCTCGGCTCAGTTTGTAATAGGAAGTTTAGAATGTCCAAGACTAAAGAAAAGATCCCAGCACTTCTAAGTCTGACCCTGCACTGGATCAGACCACACTGAGCTTTTCCTCATGAGGGTGTTGTGGGAATTTTAGACCATTATGTGCTACTGACCTGAGCACTAGGCTCTTAAACCTGGAGAAATGCTCACACGTTCAGCCCGCTAAAATGATCAGATCTCCCAAGGCAATGTGGAGTTTCTGTGACCCTCACTCAGAGAGTTGGTTTCAAATGCTCAACTTTGGGTCACTTGAACAGGGATTCTGGTTTAAGGAATTGTCTACATGAGGTTTGCCTGTGGGTATTTGCCTGTGGGGTATTGTCGTGATGGGGAAACCTACCCTGAATGCTTACAGCACCTTCTGCTAGCAGCCCAGACCACTTGCTTGACCTCTTCCTCAGTAATGAGTCCATTTATCCTGTTGCTGATGATGATTCCTTTCCTGACATTAGAAACAGCTTCTCTGGGCTTCCAGCATGGACTGAGGACCCATGGCTCTCCAGGAGTCCTGCAGGCCTTCAGTGTCTGGTTAGGACTTTGGAGACAGCCAACCTCACAGACTGATTGACTACTGGTTGACCTCTCTGTTGTGAAATAGCCAGCTATTCTTAAATGGTTTCGGTGGTGCTGCTTAAGCCAATTTAAGATATTCTTTCAGGTAATATATATTACACACATGCATGTATGCATTCATTTTGTTGGTTCTGTTCCTCTCGAGAACCCTGACTGATACACTGACCTGGAACTCTAGGCAAGATGGACTAAATCTGGGAACAAGTACGATAGTTTGGAAAGGGCATCAGAGATCAAATAAAAAATGAAGTGTCACAGCCATGGTGACTCACTTTCTCCTTCTCCTCCTCTACCTTCAACTCTTCTCGTGATTGCTAGTCTGCAGCCTGAAATATGAAGACCCTCAGATCCAACTTCATTTTTCCCTTTTGGGGACAGACTGTTCCCGATTTAGAGTTCCCGGTAACTTCGCCATCTCTATGGAGGCCCTAAAGTGTTAAGAAAAAAAAAAAAAAACTCCCTTTCAAATTGCAAGTGTTTTAGTGAACATCGCACAATGCCTTTAAAACTAGCTTTCGCTAGCATAGCTAAGAAACTTCGCACTGCTACTGCACTTTAAAATAGGTTAATAATAATCATTATAGTATGTGGCATGTTCCTGTTCTGCTCATAAAAAAAAAGAAAAAAAAAAACCAGCCAGTGTTGAAATGTCTATTTGAACTTGTTAAAATTTAGAGACACTATTTAGAAGCTGTAACTTAGCAACCAAAACTGCATCTTGGAAGTAAATTTATACTTTAAAGGGAATTTATGATTTGTTGAGTTTCTAGATCACACACACGCGCACACACACACACACACACACACACACACACACACACACACCTGGAAGCCTGAAGAAGTCAGGAGTTCTGAGGTGCAGTTCTCTGCGACTGTGTGCATGCATAATGACACTATTGTTTCAGCAAAAAGCTTTCTTTGAAAACAACTTATTCTTATACTATTAATTTTTAAAATAGGAGCCTCTATTGTAATCATTTGAATCTGAAATGTCCCCTGAAAGCCTCCGCGTTAAAAGCAGGCTTCTAAACGGGTGGCGCGGAGGTGGCGGTGCTGTTAGACTGTGGGAGGATCCTGGGAGATGGGTTATTGCAAGCATGCCCTTGGAAGGACACTGGGATGCCAACTTCTTTGGGTATCTCCCATTGCTTTCTAACTCCTGGGAAGTGAGTTGCTTATCCATCACATAGCCCTGCCAAATATATGCTGGGGAGGGTAGACTATGGTTTTAGAAAAACTTTAATATGTAAACATTTCTTGTTACTCCTTGTATTTATCTGTGAGATTTCCTAGCAAATGTTTTCTTTGAACTAAGGAAAAAATAACACACACACACACACACACACACACACACACACACACACACACAAGACCCAACAACAACAGTTAACAATACAGGCTTTTCTTAAAAAGGCATTTGATGAGAGAACCCAATTATTATAACATATGCTGCTTCTGTTCAAACACTTCTTTAAAATGTGATGATTAAAGCCTACAGAGAGAGAAATTTGTACTTTTCAGAAGTTCTAAGAACCCTGTAGGGTGGGGATGCGGTGAACAAAGCAAAGTTCTAGAGGTCCTTTTATAATGCATAAACACTCCTTTCTGCTTATAAATCATGAAGCATTAGTTATTTGTGCTAATTGTCTTTTAAGTGTTTTTAAAGGCCAGTGTGGTCACATCTCTCTCTCTCTCTCTCTCTCTCTCTCTCTCTCTCTCTCTCTCTCTCTCTCTCTCTCTCTCTCTCTCTGTGTGTGTGTGTGTGTATTTTCTAAAGTAAACCAAATTACTTTATTTAGAAGTGTTTTAAACATAGAGTAGGGAACATTTCAAATGTTCAGTAAATGGTTTTGTAAATGTTTTTAGGAACCTGAGGTGTTAGCCTTCAGTAGGTCTCATTTTATTGGTATCTTAGGTAGTATTCTCTAGAGACAGAGCTTGGCAAAAAGGTTTGGCAAGCTCTTTTTTTGTCTTTTTTTCCATTGTTTATTGATTTTTATTGAGCTCTACATTTTTCTCTGCTCCCCTCCCTGCCTATCCGCTCCCCTTCAATCCTCAACCCAAGGTCCCCATGCTCCCAATTTACTCAGGAGATCTTGTCTTTTTATACTTCCCATGTAGATTAGATCTATGTATGTCTCTCAGAGTCCTCGTTGTTGTCTAGGTTCTCCGGGATTGTGATTTGTGGGCTGGTTTTCTTAGCTTTATGTTTGAAAACCACTTATGAGTGAGTACATGTGACAATTGTCTTTCGGTGTCTGGGTTACCTCACTTAAAAGATGTTTTCTAGCTCCATCCATTTTCCTGCAAAATTAAAGATGTCTTTATTTTTTTCTGCTGTGTGGTATTCCATTGTGTAAATGTGCCAAATTTTCTTTATCCATTCTTTGGTCGAAGGGCATTTAGGTTGTTTCCAGGTTCTGGCTGTGACAAACAAAGCTTCTATGAACATAGTTGAGCACATGTTCTTGTGGCACAATTGAGCATCCTTTGGATATATACCCAAAAGTGGTATTGCTGGGTCTTGAGGAAGGTTTTTTCCTAATTTTCTGAGAAATCGCCATACTAACATTCAAAGGGGCTGTAGCAGCTTGCACTCCCACCACTGTGCCACAGCGCTGAAGCCAATTCCATGTTGATCTCTGCCTGTTACAGTGAAAGACTCCCGATAATAAGATTCTTTTGTTGCTACTTCATAATTCTAATTTGGTTATGCTATGAATTGTAAATAACTGATATTCAGGATATCTAAAAAGTGACAACTGTGAAATGGGTTTTCAACCCCAGGGGTCATGACCCACAGGTTAAGAACCACTGGTCTAGAGTCTAGCGTCTAGAGGAGCAGAACTGATAGAATGAATATTAAGAGGATATTTATTAGAGAAGCTTAAAGGCTATGGTCTCCCTAATCCAACAGTGTCTCTCTCCAGATGGAAAGGCTATGAATCTGGTAGTTGCTGAACCCAAGAGGCTGGACATCTTAGCTGGTCTTCCATTTATGTTGGAATCCTTAAGAAGTAGGTTCTAACACCAGTGAAGGAATGCCACAGGGGCAGGATAGATGACCTTGCCAGACAGAGTGAGGACGCGCAGACAAAAAGCAAAAACTGCCATTTTTCGTGTCCTTTTCTGTGACAGTCACCAAAAGGTTTAGCCCAGATTTGGGGTGGGTCTTTCTACCTCAGATGATGCAATCAAGAAAAATCGGTCACAGGTTTTAAATTGCTTGGGTTTTAGTTAATTCCAGGTGCAGTCAAGCTGACAACCAAGATTAACCATCATGCCCACTGACCTCACTCTTTTTATTTTTGTTTATTTGCTCCATTGGCATGTATTTACTGAGGACGTAACTTGTTTCAGGCCCAGTGTTACATGAGGCATGGAGCCGGCATCCCTGTGGAGGGAAACAGGAATAAAATAAGAGCATGAAGACCTGAGGAGATGGCTGAGGAGGGAATGAAAAGAGAAGAAACTGTTAGTGTCCTGGTTCTCCCACTTCTCTGTCACCCTTTTGGCCCAGCAAATTGGCTGACATACAGGAGCAAGTAAGATCAGGCTTTTTGATGATGGATGGCTATTGTCTTTCTGTTTTGGTATCAGGCTCTGGTCCAAAAGGAAGCGCTGCTTTCAGCTTCCAGATCTCTTCCAGCTCTCCTAAGTACTTCTCATCCATAAATCTGCACATGAACCTTTGGTCATGGACAAACGACGGGTATGCACAGAGCGCACAGTCCTGCTCCTTTGTCTTAGTCAGGTTTTCTATTGCTGTGAAGAGACACCATGACCACGACAATTCTTACAAAGGAAGATATTTGATCGGGGTGTCTTGCTCTCATTTCAGAGGTTTAGTTCATTATCATCATGGTTGAAAATTAAGGCAGCATTCAGAAAGACATTGTGCTTGAGCTGAGAGTCCTTACATCTTGATCCAAAGGCAACAGGAAGTGAACTGACTCACTAGGTGTGGCTTTAACATATATGAGATCTCAAAGCCTATATCCATAGTGAGACACTTTCTCCAACAAGAGTGGACCTACTCCAACAACTTTTAATATTGCCGATCCCTTTGGGATTTGGCATTTTCTTTCAAACCACTTCAGGACCAGACTTGAGAAGTAAAATACTAGTGCAAACATCAAATCACTGGGAATCTTAGAACAGTATACAGAACCTTCAACAAGGTGTGGTTCTGTCTACATTTGCACAAGTCTCCTGTCATGAAGCTAACCCTGCATTTGCAAGAAAATGTATAAGAGGTATATATGAGGTCTGGAGAGCACTCACTGCTGGAGACAGACTCGAGAATTATCAGTCCTCATGGATGAAATATTTAAGGCTATAGACCAAGTAGGAACATTTAGGGGAATTGAGTAGATAGATAATGTAAAGAACACTAGGCAAACTAGGCACTGATAACATAAATGGGGTAGACCAGTGAGGCATATTGAGGAGGAATGGGCAGTCACATAGAAGGACAACATCCAAAGAGAATATTTAAGACAGAGCCTCTGCAAGGTCTTTATATAATCCTCAATATCACACAAATTCTAAATGATGAAGAGACAAAACGGGACGTGGCTGAGTAATATGGTGGGAACAGAAACAGTGGGAGGGAAATGTAACTCTAATTGAACACTCATCTGTCACATGACAGGCCCTAGGTTCAGCAACTAGTGTTGGACGAAAGAAAGGAAGTGAGGTAAAGAAAGGCAAGAGTAAGGGAAGGAGGGAGAGAGGCAGGGAAAGAGGAAGAGGGTCAGGAGAGAGGTGGATTTGGTCCCGTGGAGGTCATTGTTGTCCTTCATGAATGCAGTCTCTGGAAAGAGTAGACACAGGCCTTCTCTTGAGCAGAGGAAGGATGACATGGAGGGAGGTGGGAGGCTGGGAGGAGGCGGAAACTTGTGTTTTTTTTCCTTTTCTCAATTAAAAAAAAATGATCCATTGCTGAGGAAAGTGCCAGTCCTTGGGACAATGTCTGTAGAGAGGGGCGTTCTGTCAAGGGCTGTCAGTGATGAGTGGGACACTAGTTCATCCCTGTATTGTACAAGATTCTGACTCTGAAGCTTTTGTTCCATTTAGGATACTTTCCAATTTTTGGATATGTGTCTATCTTCCCCAGTGTTCTGCCAACTTTTTCTCTCATCAGCAGAGCGACAAATCCCTAGTTATCCACACTGGGTTGTTGTGTATGTGTGTGTTTGTATGTATGTGTGTTGGGGGGGGTCAGGATTCTACCTACACATCTCTCTGACCTCTCTGCAAAAAGTCCAAGTTCTAAATGGCCATGATTCACTTTGATCTCAGCTCATCAAATTTTTCTCTAAGCTTTCAAAGGCATAAAATCCTTTCCCATTTGATTTACGGTCTTTCTCGGACCAGGGCTCCAGAGTATGGATGCGTGATTACAGTGGTTGTTCGTTTCATGGCTTTCAGGCTAAGATCCAGCAAGAACAAAACAAAAAGCCAGAAATTCCATGCCTCTCTAAACTTGTTATTTCAGGGTAATTGAACATTTATATTTCTGCAGTTAGTGGCTAATGGACTTGTCCCTTGGACAAAAGAAGAATGTAAAAAGATGAATGCAGATCTCTTAAGGGTTTTCTCTAAGGCTCTGCTTCAAAGTCTGATTCATGCTTGATGCTTATAATCAGATATTAGAAGGTCCCAGTAACCACTGTATACAACAAAAGAGAAAATATCAAGACCAGATCATTTATAAATGCCAAGATTAAGATTGTAATCAATATTACAATACCCTAAGAACAAAGATTTTCTTAAATTGATCAGAAACAAAAGCAGCTACGGTAGGTATATGACTGTTAATACTTTTTTTTTTTCCTAACAGGAATCAGTAGCAGGAGTTACTTTAGTTCAGGTTGTTCAGATGTTGGTCCCAAGTTGAAGACCTGTGTCAGAATAGTTTCCTATTGGAGTTAGCAGAACATATCTTCAGAGGAGGAGGGAGCAGGACAAGGTAGAGATGTAGTCAACAAAGAGTGTATTATCAAAATATTTGTTTCCTGGGCAGTTAGAAGCAATTCCACTGGAAACTGTAAAGCGTGGCCAGTGTCCCTGTCTGAAGTGAAAGAGGGATAGGCTATTGAATCTAACAACTTTTCTACAGTGGATTGGCTAAGATCAGTCTGCTGGACACATCAGATCTGTGGCACTTTCGGCAGAAGAGGCATTAAGCAGACACTGGCCACAGAAAAATGATTCCAACCAGAAAGATAAAAGGACATAGAGTTAGAAGACAAACACAAGACAATAATAAAGAGAAAGAAAAAGATGACCAGAGAGTAGGACACTGGGAAGAGGGTGTCAGGGGGTAAAGGGCACAGTAGAGGTTATATAAACTCTACCAGAACTTTTTTCTACTACTAACACACACAACAACTTCTCATACTGCCCTTTGGAGATACCAATCTAGTGTAATTCATTAATTGGGATCCCAGGTTAGGGAGCCACAGTAACAGTAAGTGACCAATTGAAGGATATGCAGGTGCATTAGGGAAATTAGACCTCTTATTGCCAATACACATTTTGAGAACATTAGTGAAACGGTTTAGAGGTTTAGACAGAGAGGAAGAAAATAGCTCTCTTGGCACTGGAGTGTAGACTTCAAAAATGGAACTGGGCTGACCTTACCAAGATCCCGGCAGCCTTTCTCTTGCCATGGGAGGTAATTGCTCATACAGAGAATGTGTGTATGCATGGAGTCCATATGACTCCCCTGCTTGCTTTCTTGGCTCAGTCACAAGCTGAGCAATAGGAGTGATGGAAGTCCTTTGACCTAGGTCCAGAAGAAGCAGAAGCCCCTTGTAGCCATTATCTGGAGATGAATCCCCTTTTGATGGACAGGTTTCATTCATGGCATGCAGAAAACTTCCTGTTTCTGACTTCACTCTAGAGTGCCACAGAGGGCTTCTCCTTGACGTGAGTTGCCTGTGTGGTAAGACTGGACTGATGTTGAAGTAAAACTCCAACCTGAAGACTTGATTTTATTTCATCTGAGAGTTGATATCCACCTCTCTCCAACGACAGTAGTCACTGCTGCTTCTTAGGTCTCTTTATGTCATACCAAGAGTAAGCTTAGACATAGAACTCAGAGACACTGTGGATGGGTCGGTCAGAAACAAAAGCTCCTGCATCGTGAAGGGCATGTGGTCCTTAGATACTTGCATTTCATCATGATTTCCATAGACTGTCAGATACAATAACAACCTGACAGTTAAAATGAATGGCAAATTGGTGGACACGCATCCACATGTGTTTAGAAAGTGTGATAAGCACTTTTAAAATTATAATTTCTTCTTTAATTTTGTAAATGATTTCTTGGTTGCCCAAGTTAATCATCAGAAGTAATCCTTAGACAGCTGGTGAGTGCTTCTGGCTGACGTTTGGTCAGGTAGCCTGCCCTCCAGAATCTCTTGACCTGTTTTCACATTTGATTAGAGCAATGCTCCAAAGAGTTCAGGGACTGTATCCTGCTGTGCACACTGTGAAGAGCCCTTCCTTGTTATTGAGGAGACTCCGCCACTCTGTAATGAACAAACTAGAGAGCAAGTGAGTACGACACCAAGCGGGAAGCAAAGAACACTGCCTGGCTGCCATGCCTTCTTCTACATGCATGTTAGGAGTCCTGCATGTCTAAGGAGGCATGACAGAGAACCCGAGTGGAGGAACTGGAGGTGAACAAACAAGAACATTTCATGATAAATAACACTAGCAAAATACCTAATCAAATGACCTATGATTTGTGGACATAAAATACATTTTTTTCAAAGAGTCTTGAACATAATCAGTTCAGTTCGCATTTTCTCCAATGACTTTTTAAACTTAGCTGACAAAAGAAACCCTTTAAATATTCTCCTGTGACATATGTCTTACTTTTCACTCATGAGCCTCACATCTCAGTAGCCTTGTGGAGATCACATTTTTAAATGAAGAATGGTAAGCATAAAAGGCTAAAAGCAAATGTAATCCGCAACTCATGTGATTTCTTTTAGCTAATTATTAGATTATCAATTCCTTCTTAGGTTTTTTCCCCCTCAGTCTACCATGTTTTATTTAGTTGGTGATGTCAAAATTCCCGGGTTTATACTGCTTCTGGTATTTGGTTATTTCTAGAGTTATTTGTCTGTATGTATGCACCGGATTCTCATTTGAAACCTGTGTGTGAATGTTGGCTCCAAAATTCCCACTCTTGTGAACATGTCTTTAATGTCTTCCGCAGTAGCTAATAAACTTGACCCCTTAGGTCCACAGGGACCTCCTCCATCTCTCTTCTAAAAGCACTTACTAACTCATAATCCTAACCTTTGTTTGCCTTTATAATTTATTTTTGGTGTGCTCATTCTGTCTTCACTCATTAATAATAGCTCAGATAGGGGCACAGACCAGACAAACTTGTATACCCTTCACAAACACCAACCCCGTGTTTATCATATGCTATATTTGCCATTAATATGTTTGCTGAATGAACTGGCTTTCTTTGGATGTTCATGAGACAGTCACTTCTGTGTAATTCCTCCCCACAGGGGAGCTACAGCCGCATGCCAGTGTATGAAGACTGTAGGATTTCAGAGATGAATGACCTTTTATCAGATGAAGCACAATGAGTAAACAAACAAAACTGTCGATCCATAAAAGTAAAATAAAAAAATAACCTCTCCTGGAGAAGAGTGAAATACCAAGAATCAGTGTGGTTTGTTGTAAAACCAGTAGCAAGAAGTTATATAGAGAATCCACCAAATTTTTCATTCGAGGGCAGAATGTGCTAAAGACAGAGCGTTCTGTGTAAGAATTCCAAGAATACTGTTTAAAACACTACACAGAGAATAAAAATTAGATTAAATTATTCCATAGAAAAGCCTTGCTTTCCCCCTAGTGGTTTCTCTCGCCTTTTATACACGGTGGATTTCCTCTTTGTTCATTACCACTCAAGGTGATGAGAACAGAAATCTATCACAAGCTGGATCACTGCAAATAAATCACAGTTTATCAGCACTTCCGTTATAACTTGTATGAATGATTCAGTGTCTGTTTTAAGCCTACAGTGTATCACAACTTAGTAGATCAGTAAGAGGGACAGTCATCCACAGACTGAGGAAGTTTCTTATAGCAGTTCATTTGGATAGAAATACATACTGGGTCAGCAGAAATTGCTTAATAAAAGTGTTTTGATTCTCAAGCATAATGACAGATGATAGGATGTTGATATTATTTGTTTTAGGAGCATTTCTCTTCCTTGAAGCATACTTGTTGGCATTTCCTTTGTTGGGAGATTGATTACATTCTGGACCCCAATTCTTCATCACTTCCACTTCTGGTATCTGTGCCCTTAGACATGAAGCTAAATATCTGCCTTCCACTCAAGCCAGCAATGTGACTAATACCACAGATGAGACATTGGGAGAGGTGGCACCCACAATGATATGAAAGTGCTCGTGTGGTTGGACTTGCAATTAGATGACACTGTCGCACAGACAATATGTTCAGGCTAAAAGGGAAAAGGAAGTGTGGGACAGAACTAAGCACATTTTCCATGGCCCAGGCTACTCTCAATGAGGCAGTGGCAAATTCATTCCCATGTATGTGAGCAGGCTCTGTCAATGCTAGCAGGACCATGAAGCCAATCCACAAAAGTGTAAGCTAGCAGTTGCTTATCGTTGTCAGATAGCATGAGTTGAGACAGTTTGTTATGTGGCATTAATGAGCTGACACCTGACTGGTAGACCTTGGCTTCTAAAGAGGGAGACTGTTACCCGTGCATCATGAATCTAGAAGCTCAGTGCTCATGAGTGGCAAGTTCTTGAATATGCACATAATTTTATTCTTAGGATGTAATTTCAAATTAAATTTAAAAAAATCAAAGGATTTATTTGCTGTAAAATCCTGAGGATGTTTTAGCCATTATCTCTTAATGTTTTTTCATATCAATGAACCAAGCAACCCCAGTTTGAGACTATATTTTGGCACATTCAAATTCTAGAATATATGTGTGTGTGGTGTATGTGTGTGTATACATATATGTGTGTCTGTGTATGTAGGCATGTATATATTTTTATATACTATTCCCAATTCCCCCTCCCTCCCCTCTTCCCAGTTCTTCAACCTTCCCCTCATCTCAACCCCCTGCCATTTGCTCCTCAGTGAGGGTAAGGTCTCTCATGGTGAGTCAACAAATTCTGTCACACCATGTTGAGGCAGGATCAAGGCCCTCCCACCCTATGTCTAGGCTGAGCAAGATATCTCCTCGTAGGGAATGGGCTCCCAAAAGCCAGATCATTCATTAGGGATAGGTCCTGGTTGCACCTCCAGTGGGCCCACAAACTGCCCGAGTCACTCACTGTCACCGGCATTCACGGGGCCTAGATCAGTCCTATGCAATTTCCCCTGCTGCCTGTCTGGAGTCAGTGATCTCTCATTAGTTTGGCTCAGCTGTTTCTGTGGGTTTCCCCATCATGGTTTTGACCCCTTTGCTCAGATTATAACTCCTTTTTCTCTTCGACTGGACCCCTGTAGCTCTGTCCAGTGGTTAGTTGTGGATCTCTGCATCTGCTTCCATCAGTTATATGATGAAGGTTTCAGGAGATCCTGTCTATTTCCCCTTCCTCCCTAAATGACCCTTCACAATAGCCACAAATTCTAGACTTTTCTTTGAAAGCGATCAAGACTTATTTCCAGCTGAAACTGAATCCTTAGCTCTTCCTCTTTTCACACAGTCATCCTTTATTACCGTATATGTTTCCGCTGAGAGCCCGATTCAAGAAATGAGTGTTTTAAGGATCTTCATTTGAGGCTTGGCTTCTCCCAAGCTGACCCAATATTTCTAACCCAGGAGAATAGTTACGGAATGTAGAGTCTCCAGCATGCATCTCCCATATGAAATAGCAAACTGTTCTGAGAACTTTGTGATCTGCATGCTTACTTGGAACAAAGACTCTCTCCTTGATCCCTCTGCTTACCGGAATATCTTCATGTGACTGTCTCCATTCCTTCTGCATGCTTCGAAAATGCTTTCAAGGAGAGCTTTCCATTTTGCATTGTGAACTTTGGATCTGCCTTTATCTAGCTAAGTAAAGGAAGACGAAATGAAATTCCAGTATATTAGCATGGCATTTAACGCTCCGAAACTTAGGAGCAGGAGGCAGTCATGTGGAGCAGCCATTTATGGCTGAATTATACCACTGTAGCTACTTAACATGCCGAACCATTCTTCTCTGTCTGGAAAAATCATAAAAAGGGGCCCGTCAGCACTCTGAGTCACCGCTAAGAAGCTTATGCGTCCTCACACCTGCATTTAAATGAGTATTTCCGGGGCAGAAAGAAGGACCTAGGAGAAATGAAATGAAGCACTTTAGCAGCAGAAAACAATATTGGTTTGCATCTGCATTTGTAAATGAACTGCAGAAAGAATGCTTTCAGTTTAATTATTAATAGCTATGATTTTGAACACCCTCTTACTTCTCATTCTTAAACGAGGGAAGATGATTTAGGAAGGGTCATTGTCAAGTGGCAGAAGATAAAATTAAAAGAACAAAACTGATAAAGCACCTTGCATCCCACAGTGGGTAGCATCCTAACTCACTGCAAGCGTAGGATTCAGACTGGGACATGTCAGTAAATGATCCTCTTTGCTTTCTTTTTGCTTCCTGTTCAAGCATTATTCACACAGAGAACAGTGTGCACGCCCTATAACTGTATCTTCACTAAGATACCCATGTGCACAGACCAGAGTACTGTCTGAAACAGACCATATTGAAACAGAATTTCTAGTCCTCCAGCAAGCAGGCTTTCTTGATTGATTACCTGAGCTCTGTAACCACCACTGGCCTCCAGTCATGGACAGTACCGACTACTGCATGTTGTCTTGGAAGAACTAGTTCCCTAAGTAACAGCAAGATTAATCTAGTCACACTGTTCTCTTTTCTGACCCGTAAGTCATCATTAACCCAAGAAATCAGTCTGTCTCCTTAAGACCTTGCTTTTTACTGTTACTGTCAGGTACTTGCTCATACTGAGGCAGGAGTCGCAACAAAATGCTTGGCGCTTTGCTCACTTTCTGGAAGCGATGCTCTCAAGGCTCAGTGATGTTCGGGGCGCATGTCTGCATGCATATTCTAAGATGCCAACTCTTTTCAGGTATCTCTTAGCTTCCGGAGGCTCGAATCTCTCCATGTACATTCTAGCACTGGGGCCACCCTCATGCCCACCACACACCTTTCCTGTAATCATTCGCGGCTTATTAGATCCCACAGTGAGGCTTCTCCTAGCTCTGTCTCTGCCTGGTTGTTTGAGATGATGTGTGCTCCCTGCAAGAGGCTATACTTTGTTTTCCTCAAGAATAAACTTATAGGTCACTCATTGGCATGTTTCCCTGCATTTGGTGATGTTAACATCTTTTTTTAGCTACTAAAGTTTGCGGCAGGAGAAACAACGCCATCAGTAAAATACTTCTTTCCAAAGTATAAAGAACCGAGTTCAGATCCCTGATACCTGCAAACAAACAAAAGCAAAATGAAAAACAGCGGTAGCTCCATGTACCTGTGATCTCACCACTGGAGAGCAGAGGGTTTCCAAAACTTACTGGCTAATGAGCCTATCCAGATCAGTGAGCTCTGGGATCAGTGAGAAACCCTGTCTCAGAAAGTAAGGTGCAGGGTGATAGAGGAAAGTTCCCAGCTGTAGCCCATTAACCTCTTGAGTCCACACACACAAGCATGTAGGTGCAAGAAACACACACACAAAAAAATGCACATGCATACACACATGCACAAACACACAAGCACTATCAAATTTTTTGCCTTTCCAGGGAACCCTGATTGTTCCTCGGACTGAGGAGGGGGGGGACTTAATTGGGGGAGGTGGAGGGAAATGGGAGGCAGTGGCGGGGAAAAGACAGAAATCTTTAATAAATAAATAAATTTAAAAAAAATTTGCCTTTCTTAATCTGTCTATACCACCACACCTGCTTTGAATGCTTCTCTTTCTCTCTCAAGTCTCGGTCAAAGTCATTGTCTTCCAGTATCCTAAATTCACCCAGCTGCTATACTTTAGCTTATTTCAGACTGCTTGGTTTGGTTGTTTCATTTTAGATGTAGGGATTGTACCTAGGGCCTTGCACATGCTATGTTCTTTCTGGTGAATTCCACCTTTAGCCCCAATGTATTTCTTCCGCGTTCCTCCCTATGTGTCCTTAATTTGAGATGGTCCCTACTCTTTGCCACCTCGTAATCCAACTACCAAAGCTATGCTGAATTCAGATTCACTGCATCCGTGAGACCTTCCTGCCTTCTCTCTAGAAGAACTCACAGGAAGTCGACAGTTTCTTAATCCTCCAAATCAGGTTTAGGTTTCCACCTTCCCAGTAGGGCTGTGAAAACTCCTTGAAGAGAATTTTGTCTCATTCAAAATTAAAACCCCAGAGTCATTAAGTGCGCACTGAATGACCACATGTGGTCCTCGGGGGACATGGAAGTCTTCTTGATGCATGTCAGTTAAAAGGCAGGCAGCTTGAAAAATTGACATACTCTTTGAATGACAAAGACAGTCTCGTATTTCTAATATCCATGTAACATTTCAAGCTTATGCTTCAGGCCTGTGGCTGATTTATCCTGCATGGAAAGAAATCACTGCCCCTTTGAGGTTCTTTCTCTAGTTCAATGGTTCTCAATCTTCCTAAGGCTGTCCCCCTTTAATACATAATAATATGGCAGCCATAAAATTATTTCATTACTACTTTATAACTGTAATTTTGCTACTGTTGTGAATTGTAATATAAATATCTGTTATGCAGGATATCTTATATGTGACCCATGTGAAAGGGTCATTCAACCCTCCAAGGGGGTCGCAACCCACAGGTTGAGAACTGCTACTGTAGTTCGCCTGAAATCTCTTTATTTTGCTAAATCCTCATCATTGTTATGTGTCAGTTTATCAACTTTAGCCTTCAGCTTCTTTTCAGGAACATTTTTTTTCACAAGAAAATAATATTGTTTACGGATGGTAGCAGAGTTGACATCAACACAAGAAGCAGAAAATAGTACATTTGCCTGAGAACATAGATGCAGAAGGTATGATGTTGATGTACCCACCGGGGGTACACTCCTACCACCAAGTGATGTCTGCATTGTATCCAGTTGTGGGTCTCTGTGATGGTTTTTGTTTGCTCTAAGGAGATGTCTCTTTGATGAGAGGTGGTTGCCACATGTATCTGTGGGTATAGGGTTAAGATTTAGAATGTAATGAGGAATTATGCTGACTTGGCAAAGTGATGGTAGTAGACTATTGACTAGGTTTCCAGTACTAAGTAGGATTTCTTGCCTGTTGAGTGGGCCTCAAGTCCTACTTTTGATCCTGTTTCCCATATGGTAGAAGAAAAGAACAACTCTTGTAAGTTCTTCTCTACCTTCCACACGTGTGCCACGGCGTGTGTGTCCGACTCTCACATCGTATCCACATTAAATTAATGAAGAAGTTTAAAGGGTTCTGTAAACCTATGTTCACTGATGTGTTTAGATCCCCAAATCTCAACTGCAAAATACAGCATTAATATATTAATTCAAAAGTCAAACCTACAAAAGCTAAAGCTTTGTGCTGGTTAGTTTTCTGGCAGTTTGGAGTGGTTAAAGTTACCTAGAAAGAGGGGATCTTGGTCGAGGACCAACCTCCATCAGATTTGTCTGTAGAGCATTTTCTTGATTAATGATTGACATGGGTGGGCCCAGCCCAGTGTGCACAGCGCCACCCCAGGCAGGTGGTCCTGGGTGGTGTAAGAAAGCAAACTGAGCAAGCCATGGAGAATAAGCACGCAAGCAGAGTTCCTCCATGGTCTCTGCTTCAGCTCCTGCCTGGGGTTCCCCGGGGAAATTCATTGAGATACCAATTCCTAGCCTTAGATATATTTTTATTTCTCTGTATAGAGTCTATGACTTGGATTCAAGTTACATAGCAATAATATTTTTATAAAATTTTCATGCTTCAAAATATCTTTTGTAGATATAAGTGCTTTACCTAATAGAATTTTTATTGAATCAGTAAAACTGTTCCCAAAGTTTTAAGATCAGAAAATGATCTCTTTTAGCTGTTGTTAAGACTGATGCCAGAGCTATCAAATGTAACAGCTAAGTAAGAACTCACAAAGGGAGGATCTTGAATCTTCTCAGCTTTGAACAGTACCAACAGGGAATTCTCCCCGGATTTATGCTAAATGAGTTGGGTTATTATTAATTAGTAGGAATTAAGACAATTATCAAATCATGTACAACACTGTTCTTAATGTAGCCTGCCTAGGGACCATCTTAGGAAGATAGGGTGGCAGTTTGACTCTTTGCTTTCTTATATAACAATACCATGATAATACGATCAAGGGGGATTCCAAAAGACATTTCAAATATCTTGGTATAATCCGGTGGTCTCTCTGTAGTGGTCTGCTATGCACCAAATGGTGGTTATAAGTTTCCTTGTCATTTGTGATATCTAAATGAGATAGCATATCACAGGCTCTTAGGGTAGAATCTTGGCCCTTAATAACTACTCAATGAAAAAAAACAGCAGATATTAGTATCATATTTTTGAGTGACCAAAAGGTTGCATATAATAAACTGTTTTTCACTCACTCCATCAAAGCAGACTGTTTGGACTGTACATAGTAAAGATTTCTGCGCATGGAGGTTTAGCCTGCTAGGTTAAAGATGAACAAGAAAAAAAAAAGTCCTTTCAGTGAGCGTTCTCAAGTAGTTTCTATGATACACACATACGTGTATAAGCATTCAGAAGATAATGTCTCATTAATGCCCGCGGGGTGATCACAGCCATACAGCATGGGTCTGTACTTAGGGTAAAGCCAAATTTTAATTGTACCTTTAAAAGTCTATTTCCTCTACCTTATGCTCTAAATTGGTCTAATGACAAAATGATGAGCACAATAATTAAAGCTCTTTGGTTATTGTTTTCTCATATAGTAGGAGATTAGTCCATTTTTGTTAATTTACTGGTGTTATTACTTTGCATTAGACTAAACTGGTGTGCTACTGGGTAAATAATAGCTTCCCAGCAGTTTCTATGTCTTGACTTTAGGAGCCTGGAGATGTGTTAAGTTGTGTGGTGAATGAGTTTGACGGTTGCAGATGAAATTAGGATAGTGATCAGGCAGCTTTAAAATTGGGTTAATAAGTTGGAGGACATGGTTTGGATTCACAAAGGATGAAAGAAAGGTAAAAGGCCCTGAGGCAAAACATAGATGGAGAGAAACAGGTTAAATTAAGTTATAAGAGCTAGAGGGACAAGCATAAGATAAGGCCGCTCAGTCATAACTAGTAAGAATTCTCCATGTCATGATTTGGGAGTTGGGAGGTGACCCAATAGAAAGCCTGCTACAGGCTTTCTCCCTCTCCTTTCCATGAAGTAAGAGTCTATTGGTTATCCATAGACTCCCTCCATTAATGTACTGTTTCATCACCAGCCACAAGCAATGTGACCAAATAACCATAGGCTGAAACCACCATAATATGAACCAAATCCTAACACACTGGTTGGGCAAATAGAATGTCATGGGTTATTAAAGAAGAAGATGGATCAGGAGGCAGAGGGATATAGGACAGAAAAGGACTAGACCGAGTGTTTCTGCCTTTCAAGATGGAAGAAAGGGGAAACTCATCCAACTAATGCTGGCTGTCTTTAGAAACGGGGCAATGAAAGATCACAGATTCTCCCATCCCCGGAGGTCTCCAGAAAGCATCTAACTCAGACCTCTGACCCATAAAATTGGAAAACATTAAGTATGTGTTTTTTAAGTGTCTAAGTATAGTAATTTGTCACACAGCAATAGAAATAGTAAAAAAAATAAATTAAAAAGGAAATAGAACAAATAAAAGTTCTATATCAATTTTATCTTCTACTGAGATAAATTTAATTGTTGTATAAAGACAAAAGGGGCAAAACTCAGCTAATAACGCTTGCATATTTTATATTTAAATAAAGAGTTGTAAATAAGCAGAATTAGTTCCAAAGGTGCTGTTTCAGAATTCATAATAGAGAGGGTAATCCTTGGTACTTTGTAAAGACAAAAATGGAAGTTTTCAGAAATGTCTCAATTCAATTCCAAGTGGGTCTTAGGTATTCTATTTGGGCTTTCTTTTCTATACAGTTATTACTTTTCTGAAATCATCCATTTTTGTGATAATGCAATGAAGAGCATTTAGTTCCCATCGAATTTTATCTGTTCTAACCCTAAGCCCCAAAGTAATAGCGTTTGGGAAATGATTCACCGGAGAGCACTAATGAATGAGATTACCTTATGAAGGACAGCGCAGAGTCCCCCTTCACACTTTGCACCATGTGAAGGCCGATGTCTGTCTGTGGATCCAGAAACTAGACTGAACTAGTCACAGACTCTATTTAGATGTCGGACTGTCTAGCCCTCAGAGCATAGAAAAATGCATTGTTTATCGGCAATTAGTCCTACCTCCTGTTAAATGCTGAGCTCCTCTGTCAAGTTGAAAGGCAAGTTGAGGCATACAGACTGTGAGAACAAAAACTTTATTTTAGTCAAAATGGAGAGAAAGCACGAATTCTAGTGATACAGAATAAGAACTCAGTGTCTGAGGCATCTGAATCGTTAAAGAATTTTTAAATTATAATAATAAAAACAAGGAGATCACTACAAAGAGGTTGTCACAATTGTATTGATTGACAAGAGTAGCACAATACTTTAATTGGTTATCAGTGCCTTATACAATCCAGTTAAGAACTGTGATTAAGTATGAAGGTCTTTGTTACATTCTTGACACTAGGGTATTACAAAAGTCTATCACTGTAGATCAAACTAAGTATGTCTCATGCCATATGTACTCCTAGGGCTAAAATCCATTGTCATTGTTAGGGTATTTCAAGTCCTTTATCAAATTCTATCTCACCAGTATTACTCTGGGAATATTCATTGGTGGTTCACTCATAGGTCAAGAGCTCAAAGTTGAAAGTGACATGAGTCAGGCTCCTTCCTAGGTGGCCATGTTTCCACTCTGCTGAGAATGAGAGGCTTAAGTTGTGGAGCTAGGACCAAACTGGGTACAACACCCACCCTACCTCAGGGGTACATAAAGCTGCAGTTCAACTAGGGCAGTGAGTTCCTAAAGCACAGAAGGTTTTTAGTTTGGGAAAGCTAAGTTACACAACAGATAGTTGATGAAGTTCCAGCTATAACAGAACAATATTCAGGTAAAGCAAAGTGTGAAACCCTGATCTTAGAAGCACTTAGTTCCTGATGATAAACAACGGACTTCTTTATCCCAGTCTGGGAGCTCACGGTGTTCTTTCTTGGTAAGCATTTGGCGGAGGGTATGAATGAGGAAAGTGGAAAAGAATTGAGGTAAAGTTGGGTCCAGCTTGAACTTCTCTCATCTCCCAAGGATGTTCATGCTTGAAGGGAAGCCACTTCAGGTGACCCCAAGACGCATTTTATTTAACATTAGTTCGCTTTATTTCTAAGTCAGATTGGTACCACAGGGACAATGTCCAAATGTATGAGAAGGTGAACATATAGACATAATGTGCCTCCCACACAAAAGAGCTCTCCCAGCCTTCACCCGGCCTCTGTGCTGTCTTTTGAGTAGTTTTTCCCCTTAGACTATCAATCTTTTGACTACTTAGCTTCAAGTCATCTCAGTAGCTAGGCAGCCCAAAACCGGCATTTTTAAAAGTATAAGTCTAATAAAATAAGGAACCAAATTTACCACTAAAAAAAAAAATAGAATTGGGGCCAAGGTCATAGGCAAAGACCCAGTGTGGAAAGGGGGCCCTGATAGGGTCTGGCATTCAACGTTCAGTAAAGGTGTTTTCCTAGAAAGAGAAAAGTATTATCTTTGTACCATTTCAGCTCGGGAAAAAGAAGTCCTTTTTGCAGAGGGTGTGGTTCCAGAGACTAAAACCTGGTCAAAATGCTGAGAATAGAAGCTGTTGAGTATATAAGCCTAAGGGGAAATTAGGGAGTACCATTAGCAGCCACAATAACACCTGACCCTGGCCAAGGTTTAGGAACACTTCAGATGAAGAGGCAGGAAGAATGTCAGAGTAGAAAGATGGGGAGAAGTGCTTTGACACAAGGCCACATACGGCAAGCCATCGCTGTCCTCAACACACAGTAGCAATAAACATCTGCACAAGACTGGACCCTTCACCATTCCATCAAGGATAAAGAAGGTCTGCACAAGGCCCCATCCCTAGTGAGGAGCTATTGACTATTAATGGATGCTGGAGGAGGGAACATATTTTTCTTCAGTGATGTAGCCACATTGGAGAACTGATTGGGAAGGAAAGGATAATAGATGTCAGTGGTGGGTGAATATAATCACAATCTATTTTATATAATATAAAACTGTCAAAAATGTAATGACTCTGCTCTTGAGGGATAGTTAAACTATGGGAAATAGGGACGACGTGAAGGATGTAGAACACTAATGGGGTGTCACTGTGGATGGCATCCTGTCCTACCATCTTCTTGTCATCACTCTGCTCAGCTCCTGTCTGCCATGGCGTGGGTCGAATGAAACCATGAGCAAAATAACCTTTCTTAACTTAAACTCTTCCCATTAGACAGTTGGTCATTGTGATGATGAAACCTGCAGGAGGCATTTAGCAGACTGAAATTCCGAGTCGGATTCACATGGTGGTTGCTGGGAACTGAGGGGGGAGAAGGAAATAGGGAATTACTAACCTATAGATGTAAACTGCAGTTAAGCAAAGTGCACAGATGCCATGGCAGCAAGCTCAAAGGAATTAAGCAATAATGGGTGCACAGCTAGTATTTTCTAAGAGAGTACACCTACTGCTAAGTATTACATATTTCAAACAAATGCACAGGGAGCTGGGGAGGTAGCTCAGTGGGCCTCGTGCCTGCCATACAAGCATGAGGACCTGAGTTCAATGCCTAAAACCCCCCAAAAAAGGTAAAGAAAAGGAGGGGGGAGATATCACCCTTTGTTTACTTAAATTTCTTTCATGAAGAGTATTAAAATAGTCCACTGAAATGCCATAAAACCTGACTTTGATTTCAATTTGTTTGATTGGTTAAGTCCTTTTAATTTACTTGATCTTGTACTTTAGTAATTAGGTTATGGACCTTAAGACATCACCCTGTAAGGAAAAAGGCAAAGAAAGCTCTCTGTTCCATACTGGCTGTATCATTCTCAACTCCATCACTTCCAATCACTCTTTCAGGCCAGGAGCTCAGACCGGTGCTACAGCATTTGCCCGGTGTGTGCCAAGATGTATGTTCAACCTCAATACCACAGATAGCAGATTACCCACTTCCATCGGACGCAAAACCCACCCAAATCAGAAAGGTTTCTGAAACCCCCTGACTGTTCACAAGTGTTGAGTCATCATTTTCCCCACAAGACCTGGGGAGCAGTGATTCTTAACCTTGTTCATTCTGCAACCCTTTAATTCAGGTCTTCATGCTCCAGTGAGCCCAACCATAAAATTATTTTTATTGTTACTTCATAACTGTAATTTTGCTACTGTTATGAACCTTGGTTTAAATCTCTGTGTTTTCCTCGGTTCTTAGGCAATTCCTGTGAAAGTGTCATTCTACCCTCAAAGGGATCACAACCCACAGGTTGAGACCATTGTCTTGTAGTCTCTCACTTTCTCAGCTTCTCCCAACTACAGTATATATTCATTCAAACTTCCCCCTCCTTCTTCTATGTGTCCGCTGTGTTGCCTGGGATTATCTTGAAGTAGGGCTCAGGAGCACCTCCAGCCCCCATCTCACAGATAGCTATGACTATAGGTGTTCACCACATGACTTGGCCCTGTAAGAATCTCTTTAAGATGAACTCCCTTCTTTTAAAGCGGAGAGTATTTTAGGACAACAAAAAACAAGCATACCCAGATTTAGCCTTCTGTGAAGATCTACAGGCTGTAAGTCTTCCTACAGGACTCTCTTTCTATAACATCTGAAATTTCTAATAAACTAAAACTAAAGCTTGAGAAAGCATCAAGCAGGCCCTTTCAAATAACTCTGTCGGGTCAAGCCCTCAGACTATGTCGCATCAATAGATCTTTCAGTTTCTCTTAAGGTGTTGGTAAGGAACAAAAAGCCTCCTGGGAATCTCGGAGCAACCCTGTGGAAGTCAAGTGAGTTGTTTTGGGGGGAACCCCAGCATTCTATCAAGATTGCCTGAATTTCATGGCTTTCTCTAGGGAAATTGAACCCAGATCACAGCAGTGAAAGGGCTCAATCCTAACTGTCACAGAGCATAGCAGGTTCTCATTTTGGAGTGCAAAACCAAAATAAAATGATGAAGACATGGTAGAAACAAATTTCATATCTGTAGTGGGCAAGAAAAGTTTGTCAGTAATTTAAAAAAAAAAGCTCCCTTCTTATACCAAGGAACTCTTGGGATTTACTCAGGAGACCCATATATGTACATGAAGGGGTGGGCCTGTTGTCACAGTTTATGAAGAAAATATAGTAGACATATTTGTGAAGAAGCATGCTTAATTTAAAGTCATGAAGTAAATGTTTAAAAGGCTCTCCAATAATGTCTCCAATAATGTCTCTGGGCATGCTCAGAATGAAGTTTCACTTAAAAACAAAGGAAAGGACATTTTGAAGGAGTCCTTACACAAGAGAGTACCTGTCAAGGGGGCTGCCTTGAACTATGCTAGTGGTAGGAGAAGGCAGGCAGGAAAACATCATTCTGGAAGACTTAGTTCTCAAATCATCTCTCTTGATGTTTTTTCATTTACTGTTTGCAGGGACTCCTGAAATAAATTACACAGAAACTGTATTAATTAAATCACTGCTTAACCAATCACAAGTACTAGCTAGCTCTTACATCTAGAATTAACCCATTTCCATTATTTTATATTTTACCAGAAGGCTTGCAGCCTACCGGCACAGTTCCTACTAACAACTTGTGTCTTTCCCCTCTTGTGTCTACATGGTATCTCTCTGAGTATGCCTTCTTTCTCCCAGCATTCAGTTTAGTTTTCCCCTCCTAGCTCCACTCTGCTAAGCCATTGGCCAAAAGCAGCTTCTTTATTCATTAACCAATAAAAGCAACACATATACAAAAGGACTCTTCCCACACCATGTGAGGCTTTCTATCCAGGAGGGAGTCAGCTATAAGGAGCAATTTGCCACCATTTAGATTTCTCAGCTAAATGACCAGGTCTGGGATGTATGAGAAGCCAAGCATCCACTTGGGGAGTTAGCCCTCTGTACCTTTGCTCTTGAGTCCATTTAGCTCATTTATGTGTCTCAGAAACCTAATTGCCTTACCGTAAGAAGTCAGCTGACCCAGGTGCCTTGTTCTCCTCTTCTTGGCTGAGCTGAAAGTTCCCTAAAACAGTCTCTTGTGGGAAGTCCCATGAGACTGCCAAAGGATATGGACCAATGTCTGAGCACTTCGACTAATGTTTGCATTATTGAGAGCATCATTTCCTACCCCAGAGGTCAGATCAAAAGGGTCAGTCGTAGTCAAAGATAAATCAGTCACAAAGCAAAAACAAACAAAAGCATCCATGCTTTACACAGCGATGAAATTATGTATATTACAAATTGAAGCAAGGTCATGGCAGTGAGGGGACTATGTCCTAATTCTGGAACCCTTATGAGAAAACCTATCTTTATTCTCCCACAAAAGGAGGTAGGAAGCAGTGTCCATGCCATGCAGATGCCAAACTGCTCCTCGTTTGCTCAGAGAAGGGTTGAAAACAGCTGAGAAGAGAACCCAGGCTTAACCAAAGATAAGAGAGACTCAGGCCCAGAGAGGCTAAGCTCATGGGGTCAGAAAACACAATGGTAACAAGTTCTGGTCAAGATCTGTCTGGGGAGATCTGTGAGGGAAGCAGGGAGGGTCAGAGAAACCTGACACGGTCCCCAGGAATGTCGACCTAAAAGGCAAGATGAGGCACACTGACCTAGAGAACAGAAAGTTGGTTAAAGCCAAAATGAAGACTGCCTGACCGCAGGGAGGAAACACAAATTTTAGCTGTCCAGCATCAGTGCTTCCAAGATGATAAACAGCAGGGCTTTTGTAAGTTAAAGAGGAAGAAGGAGAAGCAAGAACAGGAATGTTATAGAATCCACTCTTTACAGTTGTGTTGACCCACAAAGCTGCTGAGGATCTTGATTGGTCGTTGACTTGTGCTATAACTTCTCAGGATGAAGGGCAACAACCAGGGAAAGGTTTAGACTATAATTTTATTTTTTGTAGTGCTGAGGTTCAAATCCACATCTTGTACATTCTAGGCAATGTTCTACCCATAAATGTCACCAGATTCCTCAGGAAACACATTTTTACAATGCTTTGTTTTGTGTCTTTCGGGCATCAGGAAATCTGCATCTGCCATGCCAGGTCAGCATGACCTGGTGTCTGTCTTATGCCTCACGGATCCTCTAAGCATAAAAAAACAACAACAAAAAAAAAAAAAAAAAAAAAAAAAAAACAACAAAAAAAAGCTTAATTCTTGTGACTTAAAAAAACCTTTTTATTACATTGTGTATGTGTGATGTGTGCGTGTGCGTGTGCGTGTGTGTGTGTGTGTGTGTGTGTGTGTGTGTGTGTGTGTAGGTATACACATGCTGAGGCCAAAGGACAACTTTTTGGGACTCAATCTTTACCCTCTTCTGTGGGGTTTCAGGGATTGAATTCCGGATGGCAAACTTCTGTAACAAGTACTTTTCCTCCGTGTCCTGATGATAGTAGTTGGGCCTAAAAGCAAAAACAGGTGGATGTTCCCCTGGTCCTGCCCAGTTGCCTGCTCCTTGGAACCAGTCCTGGGAACTCTCAAAGGGCAACATTTTCTCCATCATGAATTCTGACCCCACTCACAAGAGACTGAATGTGGATCTTCTGAAAGATACTGGTGTGGAGGATTTTTTTTTTCTTTTTTTGCTGGAGTTTGGGGGACAAATACATTAATACTTTCCATTTTCCTGACTGGAGAGGATTATAAACACCTTGGAAAGCCAAGAGACAGCCAACATAATAGTTCCTATCAGCTGCACTTATACCCTCAGGTTAAGGGCATCTCCTCTTTAGTGCTTAAGGAAATGAAATGTCTTTCTTAATGTTATAGAGGTGGGAAGTGCAAAGTCAGGGTGTCAGCGGGTTTGCTTTCCCCCGAAGTCTCTCCTATTTCTGGAAGATGGTACCCTTCTTACCTTTTCACCATGGTGCACACTCCTTCCCAGCCTCCCTTTCCCCTCCTGATAATGATTCCACCATTACTGGACCAGGGCTAGATCTTTATGACCTCATTTAACTTTTATTGTTTAAGCATCTCATCTCCAAATACAATCACATTGGGAGTTAGAGCTCCGACAGGTGGGTTGGAGCTATGGGAAGGTGCACAATCTCACTCATAACACCAGCAATGTAGGTAATACAGCTTGAACTTTCATTTGATACACAGGAAATTTTTGACATGGCATGGGTAGAGATAGGGTCTCACCCAGTACCCCAGGCAGGCCTGGAACTCACTGTGTAGCTCAGGCTAGCTGAATCTCATGAAGCTCCTACCTCCACCTCTTGAGTGTAGGGTTATAGGTGTGTGCTGCCACACCCATGTCTTTACACAGGTTTTAAACTCTGGAGCAGTTGAACCACTTGAGTCATTTGTAAAAATCTGGAATCCCAGGCTGAATCCAAGCCAACTCGCTAATCAGTACGTAGGGTAGAATCAGGAAGCCAATTTTGAAGCGCTTCATGAAAAGGACAGTACATACTTCTTGTCTGATAAGGTAGGAGGATTCCTCGGCCCTCCAGGCCTCTTTCTACCCAGTTTCCAGTTCCTTTCTGCTCTGTGTCTTCCATGCAGTCACTGACTGCTCCCGGAGGTTTGTGTCACTAACTGAAAAGTAAAGTTTATTCAGTTTTAATATGGCTCAGTGAACATGTCACATGGTTCCTGCCTAAAATATGGTGAATTTGATTGGGGTTTTGATTTGAGACTTCTTTGGGGGTGAGATTGTGGAAGACTAAATACATGGAGTTATTTTTGCATCAAAGAATTTTGAGATTTCATGTGGCTTCCTGACAGTCTTCTGGGGAAAATTTCTTTCTTTCTCCTATCCCTGCTTTTTTGGTTTTTCAAGACAGGGTTTCTCTGTGTAGTTCTGGGTGTCCTGGAACTTCCTCTGGAAACCAGATTGGCCTCAAACTCAGAGATGCACCTACCTCTGCTCCCAAGTGCTAGGATTAAAAGTGTGTGTGCCACCACTGCCTTGTGGGAAAGTTCTTTGACTCTGAAGAAACTGAGGTATACTTCCCTCAGAGCAAGACCAGGGGTTCAAGTGCAGTCCACGATGTGTAAGAAACTCAGCAGACTCTCTCCATTGGATGTTTGCCAGCCCTGACTGAGAAAAAATGCAGCTTCAAGGAGCAACTGATTTGCTTTGAGAAAATGCTGGAGATGGCCCTGAAAACCATCCTGAACTCCGGAATCTACTTCCTAACATGGTCTCTGATGTCCCCCAAGCTGCTCTACCACCCTCCAGATGACAGCCTAGTTCAGGGCTTCCAGCATAGCCATGGGTGAACAAGCCCCCTGGAGATCTTCATGGCCCTGTGTCAGCCAGGGTGAGATAGAAGTCCTTTCTGAACTCTGGAGGATGTGGTTCTGCGTGTCTGGCTCAGCTCCAGCTGTCTAAGAGCAGCATTCTGAATGCACTGTGGATCGTCCAGTCCTTGTAGAGCCCTTTGCAGAAGTGAGTTGCAGGAATCCTTCAGTATCTCTTTTAGGAAATCAAACAATGGCACTCTTTAGACAGCATATCAGTATGAGCTCAGTGCCTTAAATACGCTGTATAAATAGCACAGCAGATAAACGGCCGCCTTTAGAAACAAACCATTCCACTAAGTGCATCTTGCCTCCATCAGACATTAAGCACGTATCTGATTCATTCTGAGATGACAGTTACTCTCCCAAATTAGGTGCTTAAAAGGGCATTCCGTAAAGGAACACATTATTGTATTAACCTTTGAATTGTTTTAAAGGTTGCTCTTACATTTTATAATGCATGTAATAGCACGGGGGAACTTTTTAAAAGAGGCATCTGTGAATTTTTATTCAAGAATAAAGATGTGTCTGTGAAATTTCCTTCAAGACTAATATAAACCTTTTAGATGCAACCTAGAGATTAAGATTTTTTTAAGGGCAATTAAAATCCCTGTGCCAAATGCAAGAGAAAAGAAAAAGACTCAGGGAGACCAAAATTAATCTGAAAGCACCCCGAATGAACAAAAGAAAAGGACAGGAAACTCTTCCATATTTTTAATCACTGTGGTGTCCAGTATGGAAGTGTGCACAACAAATGCGAAATAAGAGTGATGTAGTTCAGTCCAGGAGCCCTTGCTTCACCTGTGCTAGACCCTGGGTTCATGCTCAAGTACCATCCATGTTAACGCCTCATGCTGACTGCCAATGCCCTGTGTTCTCTGTCTAAAGTGATGACGGCCTGAAGCCGTAAGCCTGACAAGAGTGAGTGTGCCTTACCCCTCATGTAAATGCGAGACTAGAGAAGCAGAACCACAATGGCAGGTTCATGGCTGCTGTGTAGCCAAGAGGGACTTCCCTTGGTGCTTCATCCCCTGACTAGAAGGCCTCTGAGCAAGTTTTCTTTCTACCCAAGTCCAGGGGAGGGATTGATGCTTGTGGAAGAGACCTTAGGCTCTGATGGAAATTCAAATTCCTCCCCTGCAAGGAATCACTTCCTATTCTTGAGACAAAGCTTCCTTCTGTAGGCCTATGCATTGCTTCCCGGCCTCCTTTACCACCGACACTTCATGCCGTAGGCCTGTGGGACTTCCATAGCTCAGAATTCCTGAGGCTCATCAAGAGTCACTTTGCCAGCTGAACATGGGCCACCACCTTGTCTGCTTCAAATGAGAAGCTCTTTTTGAGGCAAGTTTGAAAAGCTGATCCTGGGAAAGAAGGCATAATTGTCAAATACCCATAAAAATGTGGCGATAATGGAGAATATTTGACCCTAAGTTGTTTTTGTCAAAATCAAACAAAACAAAGGTTGGTTCTTGGCATTCCCAGAAAAGAGGCTCTTGCCATAGACCTTCAGCTGCCTAAATTTAAAGCAGGTACATAGAACGCAAAATGGTATTTAAAGAGGTGTCACGATATTAATTAAAGTGGGCTTGCCGAAATACCATGGAGATCATCACTTTTGAAAATTGAATTAAGCCCTGAATGTCAGCGTTGAATTATCAGCAATAGACTTATCTATCCCTGTCCAAATATATTTCATCCACAAACTCTATAATCCTTGCTGATTAACCAGAGGTTAGAGATTCAAGCTGAAACCCAGTCAGTTCCTGAGAATGCTAACAGGGGAGTGTTCACAGGTCAGAGAATATTAACAGAAAAATTCCCTTCACTTAAAGGGCACAAGCAGAGTGGGTAAAGAGTATGAAAATTTTGCTTTTAATTGTTCTCTTCTTGGTCTCTTATTGATGGTAGTGTAGAGAACTTGTGTGCTGGAAGTTAATTTAACTTCCTAGCTTTCATTTTTGAAGCTCTTGACCTTAGTGTGTGGTTCAAAGCTGCTGTCTTAGCTGAGAAGGTTCCAGAGATTCCCGGGGCAGTGGAATTTCCCAAGCTGAGCTGAGGTCTCCGTACCTGCTGCAGAGGAAGCTACTCTTCTTTCTACTTTGAAAGAGTCCCATGTCTGTATATTCAGTGTTTAGATGCTATGCTGTTTCTTCTGCAACAGCTTGTACACGCTATTAAGGGTCCCCAAAAGGACAGAAGATGAGAGAGGCCTTGCTCTGTAAAAGACAAGGCTTACACCTGGTGCCCAGCAAGCCAACTCAATGTGCGGTGCATCATTGCATCTGTCAACTTAGCAATACTCCAGAGTTTCTCCTCTTTTTTATTCTTCTCTTTATCTCACTGACTTCCATTCACCAAAAGCAGATCCACGCATTACAAACACACCTCAGGAACCAAGCGCTTCCCTTTAAATCTATGGCTAAGCCTGGTGTTTAAGGCTTTCACAGTGGCTCCATTCCAAAATCAGGTTAACATTTGCCTTCTCCCTGAAGGGAGACTCTGAGGTGCAATTCAAACAGCTTTGTAGGTAATCTCCAGCTGGTGAGGTTTAGCATGACCAGCTGACTCCTCAGGCCGCTGCGCTTTCCACGCAGCCGGCAGAGCCAAAGACAGTCAGCCGCTTGCCAACCCAGCTGTGTCTACATTTAAACTTCAGTGATTCTCAGCATGGTCTCTCCATCAGCAATAGCAGCAGCTTCCGGAACAGTAATTCCACAGTCTTACCACTGTTAGTCAACTTTTGGCCACAGAAATGTGGCGGAATGGTCATAAACGTGAACAAAAAAATCAAAACAAAACAAACAACAGCAAACAAAAAGCCTGAGACTGTCATCTTGGAAGGAGCAATGGTTTTATTTTTTGGCTCGCAGTCTCTGAGGTTTTGGTCAAATGTCATGTTTATACATAAAATTGATACAAAACACTGGGAGTATGTGAGGCAGTGCATATGTGAAGTAGCATGATCCAGCCATTATACATCATATACACATGTAACACATTGTACAGCACACAAATGTTGAACTGTTACTTCTCAAATGGGTATGTGTATCCTGCCATGGGTAATTATGATTTGTGTTAGATGAATTCACTCAGTGCTTTTTTTCATTCTTTTT
>NW_004949101.1:12665705-12677893 GCF_000317375.1 Microtus ochrogaster | reverse complement strand
CCAGTCTAACATTCGCTCTTTTATTTATTTATTTATTTATTTATTTATTTATTTATTTATTTTGGTTTTTCCAGACAGGGTTTCTCTGTGGCTTTAGAGCCTATCCTGGAACTAGCTGTTGTAGACCAGGCTGGACTCGAACTCACAGAGATCTTCCTGCCTCTGCTTCCCAAGTGCTGGGATTAAAGGCGTGCACCACCACTGCCCAGCCACTCAGCACTTTTTAATGCACCTACTATCCCTTAAAATATAGCTATAAATATATATTTAAGGTACACAGAGACCCAATGAAGTCTTAAACATATGCTTAAAACAAGGTTATCGATCCTCCTTGTTTGGGACCTAATATCACATATAAACTTAAAAAAGAAATTTTGGAAAGACTTTGGGGATTCTACAAAGGCATTAAGCTCCACTTTGTGAGATAAAATTGTGCACTTCAGGTAGCAAATCCATTTGGAAATGAGGTAGTAATCTGCTCATGCGGAGTAGGGTATGCCCAAAAAGTGAACTTGTTCCTGCTCAAAAAAAATCTCTTTATCATGGAAACTTCCACTGTTCCCATGAATTTGACATTATTGTCATGTGACTTCTGTAACTATAAATGAGAAAATATTTCCAAAAGTAATTACAATTGGATTTGTAGAGTAGTGGTTTCTCCCTCCCTGATACTAATGCTTTTCATAAGCATTTTCACAAATGCATTTTATAAAACAGAGCACCACAGTCCACTGACATAGCCATGTTCCCCGGGCAGCAACTGAAATATTTTCTGAATAAATAAACAGACACACAAGAGTGAAAAATAAAAATATTAGAAGTAATTATGTGGATTCCAAACAAAGCTTTATTTTAATTGCAGCTTCTAGTATTTGAATGGCTCCAATATTTATGTTACCGTTATCAGAGGACTGTAATAATTATCACTTGCCCAGCAGTGGCGGCCTGTGTAATTTGGTATTATTAGTCCTGAAATGTTTTGAGATATATCACTATAGATTCCTCAATTTTTAATCCTGCTTTCGAAATTTTTCTTTTTTTAGCTAAGGAGAAGTTCAATGCCCTTTTACAAATTTCCTACTGAACAAAATGAAAGTATAGTTCTCTTCCAACTTTCTGCCTCTGCTCCCTTGCATTTACTCCCTTAGCAAGGAGCTAAGCAGAGAAAACCAGGGCTGTTGGCTGGACTTGAGCTTGATCTCTGATCGATTTATATTACAGCAATCCATGTCCCAAACGTGACATAGACTTGGCTCCAGAATTTTCCTTTGTAAAGTAGAACATCAGAATGGGATTGAAAATGTGGAGGCTCTCTCACTGTTGGGATGGAATAGAAACAGTAGCTTACAGATACAGAGAGCTGAGAATTAAAAGGCATCATGCCAGCTGTGATTGTCACCTCTGACAGCCTCCACGTTTGCTACCTTTCCTTTTCCTCCAATTCGCTGCGGTCACTAGGCCAAGAAAATCCCATCACTTCTGGATCCTGTGGTTCGTGAACATATTCTGAAGCAACGCTCGTCAGGGAGCACAGATTCCTAAAGATGGACATTTACCTAAAGATCAGCAAATCTGCCTGTGAAAAGTGTGTGATGCAATGGTTTTTGGCACATTTATTATTTTGGTATACACATTTATACAACCGTCACTGATTTTAGAATATTTTTATTACTCTAAAAGAAAACCCCATATGTGAGAATAACCTTCCTTTCTCACTATCAACTACTTAGCTTTCTGTATCTATAAAATATACAATCCTAAACTAGTAATGAGGTACATTCTGGTGATCCAAGCACTTATGGGGTAGAAATGGAAGGATCAGAAATTTAAGACTATTCTTGGCTGCATTGTAAGTTTGAGGTCAATTTATATGAGACACTCTTAAAAGAAGGAAAAATACTAGACTATCCTAGACATTTCATATAAATGGGACCATACCACACATGGCCTTTCATGTTTGGACTCCTTCACGGAGCACAATGTGGTCAGATTTTCTCCATGGTAGCATGTATCAGTGTTTCATTGCTTTGATTGTCAAATAATATTGTATTTCTTATTTATGCTGCATTTTGTTTATCTATTTATCAATGTATAGGCACTTGTATTATTTCAACTTTTATTTCTTTATTTACTTTGGAGACAAGATGTTTCACTATATACAGTCCGTATAGTCAAGATTGGCTTGCAATTCTGGAAGATCCACTAGGATGAAAAGTTTAAGCCATCATGTCTGACTATTTCAACCTTTGACTACTAGAAGGAACCCCGCTGCTGGATTTTGTAAAGTTGTTAACACGTGGCCCATGTCTACTTCTTCTGGGTGTATGCCTTTGGAATGACTTTGCTAGGTCATGTGGATGACAATGTTTGCCATCTCAAGGACTTTCACAGCCTTCCAAGGGCCACACTACCTAACTTTCCCACCAGCAGTGTGTTTAACCGGTCTCTTCTTCGATAGAATGGATAAGTTTTTGGTCCCATTTTGTTGTTGTTGTTGTTGTTGTTGTTTTGACAGAGTTGTTGCTCCACAATGCTCTGTTCATTACTACTTGATTCATTGATTCTTGTTGTTTTGTTTGTTTGTTTGTTTGTTTGTTTTTTAAAACCTGAAGATTCTCACATACTAGACAGATGTTCTACTTCTAGGCTATCTTCCCAACCCAGTGCTTTTACTGTTAATGAAATCGAATTTTCTATCTTGTTGCATCAACTCTCAGATTGTGAAAAATGGTTGCTTAGTTCAAGGTTTTAAAGGTTTATATTTACATGGTTGTCTAATGTCTTTGCAGTTTTAGCTCCTATATTTAGGTACACTACACATTATGAGGTAATTTTTGTATGTATTGTGAGGTAGGAATCCAACTTTAGTATGAGGGTAAGCTTATTTAAGTAAGTAGATTTTAACTTTAATTTTTCCAATTTAAAGAAAATACTGAAATCAATAGTAAGTTAAACATCGAAGAACTGTGTCATGATTTCTTTCCAAACTTTCTGGTAAATCATCCCAGTATCCCACACTCCTGAAGAAATTGCTTCCTTGACTTGTACTTTTATTAATTGCTATTATCTATAGAAGGCAAGAGCAAAACAAGACTAGGAGATATATTGGCAGCTATATACATTTACACATATGTATACATTTGCAAGCTCAATCTAAATTCAAGATTCTATTTAAACCTAAAAACTATAAAGCAAGCACTGAGAAACTAAAATGATAGCATTGGGTATCATTTGATTTAATTCCTATTTATCAAATACAGGAAATAAATGCTATGGTTTTGGTAAGATTAAACATGGGTAGGACTGAAAGTTAAGAATTAAAATAAATTAACACCTTCAACAAAGCTACCACTTAGAAACATTCCTGGTGCAATATTAGATGGAAATCCCTGAGGAATACGTGAGGTACGTAGTTTACACAGCTTAAGAAGGTACAGGGTTGCTGTCACTCGGGGTTTACAAGGCTGACATGGTCCATCATCTCTAACACTTGGGGTTGTGATAAGGGGGAAGAAGAGTGGGGGTGATGAATATCTGACTGTAGGGATAAGTCCTTAGGGGGCGTGTTCGCCTCGGGCTAATGTTTACCTATAAATCTGGTGAGCATGCTTGCAGTGCTGGCTTCTGCTTTCCTGTCTCCACGGGACCGGTGGTTCTGTAAGTCTATTTCCCCATTAAAGCTGTATATATTTTTACAATCTGTCTGCATTCATTTATGCTGTTACATCTGACAATGCTCTCAGACAGGGACAGAGTTCCAAATCCCCTTCAAAGGCATATCCCTAGTGACCTGACTTTCTTCTTTTAGGCTCTACCCCTTAAAGATTCCAACACTTCAAAAAACGCCATACTCTAAACACCACACCTTAGACACATGGACCATTGGGGTGCATTCTAGATTTCAAGTACTCTAACCAGTGCATTTAGATGCATGGAGTTGACTAGTAAGAGTGGAGAATTATTTTAAAGTGTTAAAAACCCTCTATTTCACCTTTAATTTAAAAAAAAAAGGAGGTGTAAAGCCAGGAATGCCAGTGCATGTTTGTGACCGTACCATTGGGGAAATGGAAACAAAATTATTTGGAAGGTTAAGGCCAGCCTTGACTACAGATTGAGTTTGACAACAACTTGGGGTTATGTAAGACCCCCATCACAAAAAAAAACACAACAACAACAAAAATTTCGAGTTTCTTAACTCCAAACACATGAGTCACACTTGTTTTTACTTTTTAAACTCATAAAAGCAAATTCTTCAGGAAGCCAGGAGAGCTAGTCATAGTGACTGGAAAAGACTTATTGAGCCAAATATAGTTTATGGAGTTCCATCACCTCAGTGGACAGGAAGGTCGGTGACTGAGCACTCTGCAGGGACATCTCTAGGCCACCCTTTTGGTACTGTTCAAGGATTCCTATGTAATGCATTCACCGCGAGCTGCTTCTGTTGAAATCCCATCAGCTTTATTCCTTCACCTTCTCACCTCCCATCAACACAATGAGGCAGCTGCCATGTGTTCCAAAAACATTGCCAGATCCCTGGAACCTGCCACGTAGTGAAGAAATGGTTTTTTGAATGAATGAATGAATGAATGAATGATTGAATGAAGACAAGTACAACAGGAGAAGGTGAAAGGAGTCTGCTTATGGAATCTGTAGAGCTCCAGAACATTCACTTGGGACTCGGTTCTTATCCTGAATGGTTCTTCAATGAACATTCAAAATTTTCTTGAAATTCTGTGATATAAAACAGAAAAGTAGGCCGGCAAGATGGCCCTTCAAGGAAAGTCGCTAGGCTGCAACCCGAGTTTGAGCAAGACTTGGAACCCAGATATAGGTGGATATAGAGAGCCTGCTCTACAGAGCTGTTTTCTGAATTCCACCCACACACCGAGGAATGCATTTATGTGCATATATACACACAAATAATAACAACAATAATAATAAATACTTAGAAACCACAAAAGTGGGTTTGCAATATGTGATTCCCAAGGCCTTGTCTTGGCTCTTCACTGACAGTCAGTTCTTTCCTCATCTTTCCTCAGCTCAAGTCCTTTAAGGCTTCCAAGGTTTTACCTTCCCCTGACCTGTGTTGCTAGATCCTAAAGTCCTCTTCTCTCCATGGACCTGGTGGATATCCAGGGTTTCTGACCAGAAGATCTGGTTAACCACGAACTTATATATCCCAGAGGCAATAGATGTCACAGGCTCTATAGGTGTACTGGATACTATGGAGCTTACCAGATTCTTCTGTCCTAATTATGGGTTGGCCAACACATATCACCTTTTTAGATGCCCTACCTGCTTTGTGCTCTCGAGGGCTTAAGGCTTTCTTATCCAGCAAAACATTATTTATTTTGCTTGCATCATGCATATTATAATTTTAACTTCTTTATAAGCATAACTTTTTAAAGCTACTGACAGTACCATCATATGCACTTAAATTATTTGTTTCATATGTGTGCATGGTACTTTGAATATTTAACTAATTTGCAAAATTCTCGTATTTGAGAATATCTAATACACAATTTAGTGATTTATAGTTCTTTTGTTATAGGCATAGAAGCAGCCAATGTATCATATTTTGAAGGTGCTATTATAGTTCTACATCACTATTCAAAACCACCTACATGAAACACAATAGCCTTAGAAATCAATGTTTTTAATAAAGTGCCTTGTTTCTGAAATGTCCCTGTTTGCTACCAGATATAACAGAGCACAGAAATCTTTACCATCTATCTTCTGTGGAGACTTATCCAAAATGTGTCACCTCTCTTTGAATTCATTAGAAGTTATTTTTTACAGGCCTTACTTCATTAGGCCTTCCTATGTAGTCACATTTTGATAAATAGAAAATGGCTTTAGCCTGAGAATCAAGGGAGAAAAATGTGAGATGAAAATATAATGACCTGAAACCCATGAAAAAGAAAAAGATGTAACAAAATCTCCTTAATGTTTTTGTGCTATAGGCTTCTTTGACTGTGTTCAGAATCCTGTTTATCAAACTGAAATTAGGGGCTCTGTTTTCTGTAGCTATCATTGGTAGAAAAAAAAAGGCTTCCCCAATGGGGCTTATGTTCTGAATGTAGATGTAGCCTCAGTACCTCTTTCAAGCTTAGAGGCTCAAAATTTAAACAGGGCATTATAACCTTTACTTCCACAAGCCTGGACTTCCCCCTGGCATCCCTGTTATTCCCAACAGCACCAACATGTTGGTTCCACAGTTCAGAATCTCAGAATACTACAGGCATCACCATCTCTTGAACCACAGTAGCAATGCCAATGTCAAGTCATACCTAGTGCTCAGGTCCAACCATCTCGACCACTGTACCCCTATCTAAGATACTAGGTTCTCCTATTACAACACACATGTGAGAAATAGATCTGACTGTACTTCCAAAATTCAGAAGGCAGAGGTTGGGGGGGCTCAAGGCCAGTCTAGGCTGCATAAAAACTTATAGACCAACCTGAGCTACATAGTGACAGTCTGAGAACACCAAAATAAAGAAATAGAAAGATAAGTATTATATATAATCTCCTTCTTCCAGTCTCTCTCAACATTCTATCAAATGCTATTCCAGGTCTCCCCAGCTTGAAATTGTTCAATGGAGACTTTCGTGGAGTGCCTTCCTAAGGACAGGTCATACCTTCTTGCACAGAGTGCCACCTGTTTATCTCTCCTGCTTTATGTCACCCAACCTTCTCCCCTATCTTTGAGTCTTTTCATGCTTGCCTCCTCTCTTCAGTCACAGGGAGGGCTAGGTTGCATTTGCATAAGATGCCCAGGCCTTGTCTGCAATGTCTGACGATAGTAAACACAATTCAGTTACTTAAAATGCCTCTATGGAGCCTAAGGCTTGGTGGCACATATCATTAATTCCAGAGCTCATGAGGCAGAGGCAGAAAGATCTCTGTGAGTTCCAGGCCATCCTGGTCTATATAGTGAGTCCCAGACTAGTCAAGAAACTAGTCTCCAAAACAAAGAAAAATAAGCAATGTCTCTAGGGAGTTTCCTCCCCCACCCTATTTCAAAATTAACATTGTTAGATTCCTGAACTATACTCTCTTATATTTAGTTATGAGACTCTTTGATTTTTGTTTTATCTTTTCAGTTATTTTGTGGATGTTGTGGACTGGGTCTCACTACATACCACAGACTGGCCTCAAACTAGTAATCTTCCTGCCTTTGTCTTTAAGAGCTTAGATCCCTTGGGTTTGTTATTGTTTTGCTTTTTAATACCCATTTCCTCACTGGGTTGTAAGCGTCGCTAAGATGAGGCTATCTGGTTTTATTCATTACTATAGCTCCATCAACTAGCACAAGACCAGGTAAACAGTCGGGTCTTCATAAACATTTGTTCCGTGAATGAGTGGTGGTGACGGTGCCAGTGCTGCACTGGACCATAGAAGGTCCCTAGAGAAATACATCCCTGCATAGGGAGAAAGCAGCAGTTCGGTTTTGGAGTGAAATGCGCTAATTATGTTTCCTTTATATTGTATCAGTTCTAACTCTACTGGGATGAAGCCTAAAGAGCTGGATCTACCCAGTGGGAGCATTCTGGGGAGTGCTCAGTGGGGTCCTCTTATATAGTACAGGGACTGCAACAGGGATCTCAAACAAAGCCAATCTCAAGCAGCCTTCTTCAGGCAAAAGCAGAAGAATGGGTACCTAGAGATTCGAGGTAGTGTGTGTTCAAATTGAGGTCAGTCCATGCTCCCAGTAACATGAAGTTTCTCTTCTTTAGCTTTCGTAGGCTGCCTCTGGGTACAAGTGGTGAAGGGTTGGAACCAGTTTGTATTAGTTCACAATAGGCAATTGTTAAATATTTGCAAAATTCTTTGTTAAACTCGGGCATTATTATAAATTAAATAATATAAACTTGCAGCCAGATGAGTTATATTTAAAATATCTCAAAATGTATCACTTTGTAATTATTTTATTAAATATTATGGCTACCTGTGATCTTGAGGTTTGTTGTCCCTCTAACAGATGTAGAGTTAAATAGCGTATAATAGTGGACTTCTTCTAATGTCTTTTCGGCTCCAAGTTCAGCTGTGTCATTGGGTAGCTTGAAACTGGCTGTTTACCTCACAGGCATCGATAAATATTACACTATAGAGCATGGGGCTTTAACTTGCTGACATGTTTGAATTTCGTGTTTTGAATGTTTGATGATTTGCTTTCTTTTGGTTTCTGAAAGACTTGTTAAGCGCTTGCCGGCCAACCACAGGAAGGCATTCATTCCTGGCCCAGTGCAATCCAATTTTTGTACTTAATTGTTGAAATTACCCAGCAACACTACACCATCATCAGACTGGAGTCAAGCTATGAACCAGTCTCTCAGTCTTGTAAAGCATATTTGTCCTCAACTGTGTTCCACATGAGGGTCCTGAGCTGGAGGAGTTAAAGAGAAGCACACGCAGTCTCAGGGACACCGATTTCTGGACGACCCACGGTAGTATTTGTCCTGCCTTAACCATGTAGTATATATTTGTTTAAAACCAATAACTAAGCCAAGAAATGGAAATTATTTTCAGTCAGCCATTAACAAATTGCGTGGTTCGACTTCTCTGGCTATGAAAGCAGGCAACATTATGTCCAATTTCAAAATATAGCAGGCACTGAATGTCATCTTCCTGGGATGGCATAAGAACATTTGGCTTCCTGATTTACAAAATAACAAAATATCATGGCAAATTTTGAATAAGAGAGAGGAAAAAAATGGCTGAGGAGGTAGGAAGGAAAAAAAAACTGTAAACACAGCGGTGAGGTGAGGACACATGAACAAAAAGCTCATCAGTTACAGCAAATGGTAAAATGGAAAGACCTGGCTAATCAGGTCCTGGGACCAATACTGTTTGTGAGCATCTCTTTCTGTGAAATGAAGAGTGCCTCGTGCCCTGCCTGTGCAGAGCTGTGCCGAGAATGCCGGGGATGGTTTTACAGCTTGGAGATATCATTAACCCTCAGGTCTCGTTGAATAGACCCAATCACAGAACTCTCAAGATGGTTTTTTTCCTCATTGAAATTGAAGGTCTTAGAGATTACAACTTTGGTCTTCGTGCATAATGCGCTTTGATGAATAGCTATAATGGATTTTTGAAGATAGGTTCTTACTGCCAATGAGAAGCACACGCATAGAAAGACAGAGTTAAGCCAGGACTTATTTAGGTGTTAGTAGTTACTCCTTGGAAAGAAGGTATCAGATCTCCCCAAGACTTTGAATTGTGGAGGGTTTTATGTCCCTGGGATTATAAAGAAATAACATTGTATCGAGCTTTATTTATTAGTGGATATGGTTAATGTCTGTATATCTGTATTAATGGAAAACAGATGTAAGTAACATTAAAGGGAAAAAATCCCTGAAAGTCAAAATGCATTTAATTTTGAGATACATGTCTAGAACCTTCAGCAAGTATGTACAACTTCTCAGACATTTACAGACAAATTACCCGTTTAATCCATTCTCCTTCAAGTACTTGTAGTCAATTGGTAGGAGAGCTTCTTTCTTAGCTCCTAAAAGCATTTACAGTTTTAAAGGGAAAAGAAGGTAAGTAGCAGCCAGCATTTATTTCACTATTTTTCATGACAGCAATCATATCAGGACATGCGTGAGTGCATGCACATACATACACACGCACGCGCATGCACACACACTTTAATTCCTTAAGAACATGGGATCCTTTAGCCTCTACAGCTTCAGTTGACTCGCTGTGCAAATGCTGTACATAGCAGGCATTGCGCTTAGTACCCACCTCATGAGGAAGCTAAACTGAAGCTCAGGAATCATGGTGCCTTAATTTGAAAATCAGTTGAATGAAGGAGCTGGAAACTGAGACCTTCTCGGAATGGTTTCTCCTTTAGCGCTCTGTGAGATGTTTCCGATGGAAGAGTGAATTAAGAGAGATACTGAATTCAAATACACGGTTTGAAAATATAGTCAGTCCATTATACATTATATATTACAATATACATATTATATATAGTCAGTCATTATACATGAACCATATAATACTTTGACTGGTAAGTCACACAGAAATAGGTTCTGGTTTTCATGAGGTTAAGTTGTTCAGTGGGTATGTCATCCTGGCTTTGACTTTCAAGCTGTGATTTACTTCTCAGCTGCTCTCATGAAGGCTCATTTATTTACTCTGACAGAATTTTAAATGGAATATTGCTGTCAGCTTCAATTCACAGATGAGAAAACTGAGGCATGGGATGGATAACAAAGCTCCACACAACCACATTGCTGTAAATAGTAGAGACAAATACCCAACAGAGTTAGTGCAGAATCTGCTGCCTCCCTCATTGGGTGATGGGCAAAAACCATCGAAGGTTCCAGAGAAGACCCCAAGGGAATCATACCCAATTGCTACTTTCACAGGAAATCCATACAAGGACATAATCAGAGACTCAGAGCATCCATGCTGCCCTGGAGATAAAAACATGACTGTGAACACATCCTAAACTAATCTAAAAAAAGGTCACCCTCCTGACCCTATGAGTCAAAAGTGATGATGAGCTGACTACAGTTGACATCAGACGCTGACCAGCAGGACCATACACTGTACCAGCTTGCAAACTTGAGTCACCAATTGCTCCTACTCACTTTTGTCAACCTGCCTCCCACATCTGTGCTAGGATTCCAACCTAAAACTTTCTGGATACTCGAGAATAGGTGTGTCACAAAGACACATGCCCATAAGCCCAGTCTTTTTTGTTCTTTTTTTTTTCCAAAAACAGAGCTCACTAACTTGCCCAGACAGTTTTGAACTTGTAATCCTCCCGCCTCTGCTGCTATAGCAGGTAGGATTACAGGATTAGTCACCAGGCCCCTGTTGTCATTGTTCAGTCAAGAAGGAACATTCTCTTGCAGTTGAAATCCCTCATTTGCATGAAGGAGTTGGCAGAAACTGTGGGTACTCTTTCAATATAAACTCCACTTTCTCTTTTGGGCATCCACAGTCTGGCTTGTTGTTGGCTGTAGCTCTCATTGAGCTGACACAGGTGCTTTCATAGGAAACCTCTCCCTGAACTCTTCTGAGTCTGGACCCTACCCACCACTGTTGATTCAATAAACTCAGGCCAGTTACAATGGGTCAGTACAGCCATTAGTGTATATGTCTGGGCAGGTTGATTTCCAACAAAGAAAATTATTATTAAAAACTTTTCAGACCTCCTTTTGAAATATGCTTAGCTTTTGAGTGTGTTCTCAAATTTTAAGTGCTCCCTTGGCAATATACAACTGCCGTAGAGTACCATGAAAGAGAACAGATGCTTCTATGAAATAGATCAATAAAATGGAGATGAAAAAGGAAAAACACTGACCAATAAGACAAAACCAAACCAACAATAAACAGTCAAACAAACAAAAACCTTACCTGTCAGGGAGATGAGACAAAGTTGCATAAATATTAGTTATGCTTTAACCAAACCATGTGGATATGAAAATTACCAAGAGACTGGCTTCCCTGCAGGTTGAGGGAGATATATTGAGAGTGACGTGTTTCACTGCCTCTGAGGGGGCTCAAACACAAAGGAGCACAGAATTCCTAACTGCCTACTGTGTGCACACCTCTGTCCCTCCAGCCTAGGGATTTTCACGTTCTGCAGCAGTTTTTCTGGAAGGGGTGGAGAGATGGCTCAGAGGCTAAGAACACTTGTTGCTTTTTCAAAGAACAGATTTAATTCCCAGCACCCATATGCTATCTATATCTCTATATAACCATCTATAACTCTAGTTCTAAGGGATCTGGTGCCCTCTTCTGATTTTGAGGGCACCGGGCATGCATGCAATGTACATTAATGCATGCAGGCAAAATACGTGTGTGTGTGTGTGTGTGTGTGTGTGTGTGTGTGTGTGTGTGTGTGTGTTGTGTGTGAGTGTATGTTCTAAAAATCAAAACTAAAAAGGAAGAATTTTGCTGGAAGTTGGTAGTTTGCAGATGTCAAGAAGGCAGGAAGGGTTAAGGCAGTTGATAACATGAGTGACATACTACCTATAAATACTAACAAGAAAAGGAGGGTGCTAACTACTTCTCTCATTGACTTTAAGCCAGACCCCAAAAGAGGAACAAGGGATGTACTCACTCATATTTGGTTTCTAGCCATAATTAAAGGACAGTGAGCTTATAATTCGCAATCCTAGAGAAGCTAAATAAGAAGGTGAATCCAAAGACAAACATATAGGCAT
>NW_004949101.1:12644417-12664761 GCF_000317375.1 Microtus ochrogaster | reverse complement strand
AGGAGGAGGAGGAGGAGGAGGAAGAGGAGGAGAGAGGCAAGAGGCAAAGCCCCGTGTGTACACCAGGAGAAAACAGAAGAGAGAGCTCTGTTTACAATTATTACACTTAGTATTGATCAAAAGGCTTTCAAATATCTGACTTTCTCGTGATTGATAGATAACCATAATTCGGTTGAGAACATTGCCTTAAGTGCTAAGAACAAAATTTTCTTCATGTAAAGAAGTGTCGAATAAGCCTGAAATCTGATAAAAATGTCTTTCATGCCTATGAAAAACAAATGAGTATGGTAGATCTTTCTGCACCAAACAAAAGGTTTCTGGTACCTAAGTATCCCAAGGAGATGCATTGTGTTGGGAAAGCCTGGCGTACAAATAAATATCTTTTCTTTAGAAGTCAAATTAAGTAGTGAAGATCTAAATTGGCATTTAGTTTTCCTTTTAAAAACCCTATGCATAATTTCCCATCTGTCTCTGACATTCTAAATTACATAATTCCATAATTGTGTCATACTTAAGTCCCCCTTCCTTAGGTGTAGAACAGTCTTTATTTCTCCAGAAGCCAATTGCCAGGTAATGGTAAACGCTAACAGATATCACCAAGAGCAAAACTCTTTCTTTAGAATGAACATGAAGTAATTTAATCACAAGTCATGATGATGAAGAAAAAGTGGACTTGAGATAAATACTGGTTCCTCTGCTAGTGACCCCTCAAACTGCCCGTGCCACACTACTGTCACCCACATTCAGAGGGTCTAGTGTGGTCTTATGCTGGTTTCCCAGCTGTCAGTCCAGGATCTGTGAGCTCCCACTAGCTTGAGTCAGCTGTGGCTTTCCCCATCATGGTCTTGGCCTTTACTCATAATAGCGCTCCTCCCTCTCTATGACTGGACTCCAGGAGTTCGGCCCAGTACTTAGCTGTGGATCTCTGCCCCTGCTTCCATCAGTTACTGGATGAAGGTTCTATAACAACTAAGGTAGTCATCAATCTGATTACAGGGGAAGGGTAGTTTAGGTATTCTCTCCACTATTGCTTAGATTCTTAGCAGTATTTGTCCCTAGTGCATGATCTGGCTCTTTGGAGTCTATTCCCTCTGGAGGGATACCTTGATCAGCCTAGATATACGGGGGAGGACCTTGGTCCTGCCTCAAGTGATGTAGCAGACTTTGTTGACTTCCCATGGGAGTCAACACTCTGGATGGGGAGAGAAGAGGGGGAGAAGGTAGGAAAAGTGGGAGGATGGATGGGAGAGGGAACTGGGATTGGCATTTAAAACAAGATTGTTCAAAAAATAAATAAAAAAGAAAAAGTGGACTTGCATAGCCAAATCACCTTTGTTTCATGATTCTTATAGGAGTAGAGATAACCTAGAAGCTAAGTGAAAACTGCCAGGGTTCTCAGTGGCCCCAAACTGCAGAGACACAGAAAAAATATTCTCTGTAGAAAGTAAGGCTGGAATAATAGCTGAAACTGTAAAATTCCAAGCTTACCCCATCTCTTAGTTTTCCCTATATCCTTTAATACTCTTGGAAAAGTTAAACAACTTTGCAGAGCGGAGGAATGGCTTATTCTCCTTAAAAGCATCTACAGTGCACATGTCAGTGTGTTTTAGTGCTCTAGAACCTGGGGAGTCGAATAGTCTCTGGGAACTTATCAAGGATTTTGGGATTCACTTAAAGTTGCTTGGGAGAAAGGACAGGGGACAAAGTAGTTCAGACAAACTATCAACAGGACTTTGTCCTTAGTACAGTTTTGATTGTGCATGTTTGTTTTTCAAATACAACCGTTCATTTTCCCAGACCTACAGTATTGGACTCCAGAAGTATCACAATTTTAGACATCTGAGTTCATTGAATTACTTTCATCTGTGAGGTCATCATCTGTGAAGTCAGTGCTGATGCGTTTTTAGGTTATTGATCTTCACAGTCTGACAGTCTAAAGCTGCTGGGGATAGCCTGTGGTACTTGAAGAGATGGGTGTCTTCATCAGCAAATGCCCCACGTGTAGATCTGCTGAGAAAATAGAAGTGTTCCACAATAAGATGTTGTAGTATTAGTTGAAGGGAGTAAAATGAGGAATGGTCTAAGAGAATGTAAAAAAAAATCAACATTAGACACAACTTACTTGTTACATATTTTCAATCATTTCTTATTTTATATCCTGAACAATATGATTTTAAAGGATTAGAATTTTTATTGATAAAATATATCTCAAATCTAATTGCTCTCCTAGCTCATTATCAAAACTCATTTAAAATTCTGTTAGAAATGTGAACCATTTCAGATAGACTCACCAATATTCAGCTTCAGTTATCAATTCCCTTTTCATAACCTCCATCCACCCAAATCCAGACACCACCTCTAGTTACAAAATGACCAAGGGACTTTCAAAGAAATAGCAATAGCCATTAGAAGTAAAACTTACAGAGACGACATGTTTCTTCTAGATTCTTGCTGACTATATCCGGTAGTAATGCTGTTCTTCACAGAATTTTGGAAGTTCTTGACCATATTTTCTATTTAGGCACCTCCTTTGGAGAGACTTTACATATCTCCAGATCCTCTGTTTCAGTGATAAGTCACACGAACTCCTGACCCCCACACCTCTTCCCTGCAATCCTGGGAAGTAGAAACCCTTAACCAAGAGCCGTTTAGTGAGTAAGCAAAGGTGTTTTGACGGCACATGAGAATTATGCAAGCTTTAGTTGGTTTCTGAGAATGGTTATTCTCTTCCATGTATACAACAAGTATTGATCAAATACACTTAACTCCCTAAACTTGTCTCTATGGTGTCTGAAAACTATAATGTAATTCATCATTTCCAGAACAGCTGGAATAATTGTTTAATTTGCTTAAGCATGTGTTTCCAATCTATTGATTCTATGTGCTGAAACCCCCCACTTTGTGGTTTTCATTTGGGAATTAGTTGACTCTATACCTCTCCTTTTGTGGGTTATGGAATTGATAGCTTTGGGGGAAGCAGCTCATCTTTCCAGGAGGCTCCCTTGCCTTGTTAAGCTCTCACTGTGTCAGGGAATTAAATCTTCGACTCTACTGGGCAAGCTTGGAATTGAAGTTCCTTTCTCCATAGCTTACTTGAAAGTGTGCCTTTTTGTGCATCCACACAGGAGAAAGTTTTATTAATGAAGAAAGAATTAATGATACCAAGTGAGTAACTTAACTGGAAAGATTTTGCTTGTTTTCGTTCTGTTTTTTTTTTTTAATTCATTATTTCTTTGTACGGGCTTATAACCCCCCACAGAAGGAGGCCAGAATAACCCAGCCTCAGTAATCAGGCCCTGTTGGCATAGTGTTTTGCTAAATAAATAGAAATGCAAGCATGGTCCTTGCTCAGAAGCCGGCAGCAAATTTGCTAAGTGATTGATTTGATGCTAATTTTCTGCATGGACTGAAATGTCCTACAGGGCCTGTCCTATGGGAGGAAAATAAACGCAGCCAAGTTGACTAAGCCCTATTTTCAGTTTTATTTTGAGTTCTGTGAGTTTGGAAACGTCCCTTTCCCAGAAAAAAGGGGGGGGAGGCAAAAACAAAAACGGTATCTCCAAGGGATACTTACTCAGAGTGTTCTCAAAGAATGAGGCTTGCTCAGAAAGAGATGGCAGACATGCCCTAAGTCCACAGCCCAGAACACACCCAGTGAGGGACTTAAAATATCCTGCGCAAAGCTCCGCTGACATCCTTTCTCTTTACATCTGTACTCAGTGCAGAGGAAGGCCCATGGCTAGAGGCTTGTCACAAATATTGGAGATAATCGGTTTATATGGACAAAAGGCTTATTTCATTCAGCACATGTTTTAGGGTTCCAGTCTATGACTGAGAAGACCTATTGCTCCTGGACTCAATGTCACCTCCACAGGGATAGTCTCAATGATCAAAAGACTCCAGCTAAGCACCCCACCTTCACCCCCTAACCTTGCACTACTTTCCGATAGTACCAACTTGAGTCAAATGCTTCCAGAACCTATTGAGTTGTTTAAGACTCTAGTGGGCATGAACATTTTTATTCTGTAAGAATTTCTTTTTCTGTTTTAATGTGTCTGTGAATGGAGGAGAAGAATAAGACATTACATTTCAATGTACACACACTAGTAGTAGGAGACTTCAACACACCTCTCTCTCCAAGGGACGGGTCAATCAGGCAGAAACCTAATAGAGAATTAAGAGAATTATTGGAGGTAATGAAGCAAATGGACTTAACAGACATCTATAGAACATTCCACCCAAATAGGAAAGAATATACCTTCTTCTCTGCAGCTCAATGTACAACCGATCAGATGATTGGGGAAAAGAGAGGAGAATTCTAACACGTACACATGCATTGCAGGATGGCTGTATGATATAAAGACCACTTGGCTGAAAACCACGGGTCTTAAACTGGGAAGTCTTCCCCCACAGCTCTTCAGCAAGTGACCAACCTCCTCGCCACTGTAGAGAGGAATGCTTCCATTCATACAAGCTCCTCTTAAGAAAAGGCAGCTCTACTTCTCGTTCATTTAAAGGTGTGCTACCATGTTAGAATCTTTCCTTATATTCCACTCTTTTTAACATTTCTTTTCCAGGACCCCAAGTTACGTGAACTCCTGGATGTTGGGAACATTGGGCACCTGGAGCAGCGCATGATAACGGTGGTGTATGGGCCTGACCTGGTGAACATCTCTCACTTGAATCTCGTGGCTTTCCAAGAGGAGGTGGCCAAGGTATGGTAGGTGGAGACAACGAACGCTGCTCTCCCCATCTGATTTTTAATGATATTGTTTAACCCATATGGAAGACTTTTGATTTGTTTTATAGTTTGATGCATTAATAATCCAGCTGCCAAGTATCCATGTGTTTAAAACATTTTTCAATAATAGCACTGGGGTTCAATAACAGATTGTTTTCATTAGGGACAGGGCATTAGATAAAATTCCTCTGCAAAACAAAGTGTAGATAAAGCTACATTTCATTTCACCAGGTGTACATGTTTCCTTCTGTCTTAACTTCGATCCTGTCTCCCACCATTCCTAACTCCGGTTCCATTTTTAACTCCTCCCCTGAGGATTCTCAACTTAACACATTTTTAAACTGGTTTCCCTCACATATACCACACAGATTACCAGTGGTTGTGTAGTAGTTATTTAATTTTTAATAAAAATTTAAATAGTCAATATTTATTCAGCTATAGACTGGAATGGTGATTTAAAAACAGGTTTTCCTTTTTATGATTATTATGATTCTACTTTAAAAAGGACTGCCGGGTGGTGGTGGAACACACCCTTAATCCCAGCATTTTGGAGGCAGAGGCAGGCAGATGTCTGTGAGTTCAAGGCCAGCCTGGTCTACAAGAGCTAGTTCAGGACAGACTGCAAAGCTACAGAGAAAACCTGTCTCAAAAAAAAAAAAAAAAACAAAAAGAAAAAAGGGGCCTTCAGATGTTTCCAGATGTACACAGAAAGAGCAAGGATACACAACAAACAAGAAGCTGTAAATTCTAAGGCTTCCTGGACTCAAGTACTTCCTCTAGACGTTCTCAGCCTTCCTAATGCTGCCACCCCTTAGTACAGTTTCTCATGTTGTGGTGATCCCCAACCATAAAATTATTTCACTTCTACTTCATAATTGTAATTTTGTCACTATTATGAATTGCAATGTAAGTATCTGATATTCAGAACATCTGTATGCTACCCCCAAAGAGACCACAGCACACAGATTGAGAACTGCTTTCTAAAGTGATGATTTGGAAAGCACTAAAATGAACACATCAAACAGAAGGGCTCCACCCCCATCCGTGTTTATATTTTGTAGTACAGAACAGTAGTGACTTTCCATCTCCATCAGGGGTTAAGAACATGGATCTACAGATACTTAGGGGTCTGCATACCATTGGTGTGTCCTTACAGAGCACACAAAGCACAGATCACAGCTCCACAGTCGCTCCTCGTCAGCGTGTGCTGTCAGGGCCTTGTGGTCTATAATTGTCTGATGTCTTGTGCCCTGACAGCTGTATGAGTTACAATGAATGTGCTGGCCTGCTTCGACATCTCATAATGATTTTTGGCAGGAGTTTATTTCTGATCATTTCTGTAACATCAACTTCAGTTCTTACAACAGAATGGATAAAATACCAACCAGATATACTACTCTGGGGTATGGAAATTTATGTTTTTCAAGTGTGTTAAAACCTAACCTGTTTTCTCTCTGTAACAACAGTGTATAATGTACACTTGTAGAGAATACAGGGGCAGGGAACTCTGTTCCTGCTGCTATCATCCTGGCTCTGCCTTCCTCCCCATTTTAGAGCCCTGTCGTTAACTCACTGGGTTGCATAACGCCATTTCTCAGTATTGAATGAATTGGTGGACAGTGGGTGATTGCAGGTAAACAAAACATTTGCATTTGCAAAACATCATAAAACTTTCTCTCCTCCAACACACCCATGTTCCACTTTCTAAAATGACCAGTCTGGGTATTCATTGTATTTCTAATAAAGACATTAATAAGTGTTCTATCAGACAGGTCTTTACTGAGATTGAATGTAGACCTACTTCCGTTGCACACTGATATGTAAACCTTCTGTTGCTTAGGGCCTTTGTGCAGCTATATTTTCACAATGTCTGAGTTCCCCCTCTCTGTGGTTCCCACAAGCTAATTTCCCATAGATTTAAATTTCTAAATCCGTCATGGTCGCCAGCAGTATGGGATCTGCAAAAGTTACTTCGTTCTGTTTTTCAGCAGCTACGTGAAGCTCCTGGCATCATTAATGAAGTCATATAGTATATTTTACATCATCTAGATACAAATTTCTTTCGAATTACTCCCCCCATGAAAATGCAACAGCCAGAAATTTAAAATTTGCAGACACTGTTTTCCTTCTAAAGCATATTTTCCATATTTCTGGCTGTTAATATTTTCTGAGTTCATCGTACCTTGTACCTAATCTCAGGTGTCTTACATAACGCTCACTCTGAAGGAAAGAGTGTGTCATTGCATGAAAACAAGAAAAGAAAAAGGAAAGTATATGACTATTTCTATGTACAGTGGAAGAGAAAGTTTATTGCAGAAAAAAAAAAGAGAGCATATCCCTGATGCAGAGCCATCTGGGAGAGTCCAAAGTGGACATGACCATGGGCCGTGTGAGAAGAGGGGCAAGGGTAAAGGAAAGAGAGGAGAGAGGGGAACCAGGTGCAGCAGCCAAGAGGGCAAAAAGTAAAAGCAGGGCAGGTAACCAAAATGTCTGGATTACATAGGGAAGGGCAGCACAACCCCTGGGCTAGAGAGTTGGGGTAGAAAGTTGAGTATGGATGTAAGCTATACCCTGTAATAGGTAAGGACTGAGGGATGCTGGGAGAACCTGGTTACCAGGTCTACGCTGATATGTTAAAAAGGCACTTCAGCCATTTGTCCTAGGGTTTGAGACCTAACAGTTACGATGTAGGATGCACAGTAGAACCTGTGTGGTAAGAGGAGCAGGCTGCGTCCTACCACGTGGCTAGCTAAACCCCCTGAAATAATCACACAGAAACTATATTCTTTCAAATCACTGCCTGGCCATTAGCTCTAGCCTCTTATTGGCTAACTCTCACATCTTTATTTAACTCCTTTCTAATAATCTGTATTTTATCATGAGGTCGTGGCTTACCAGGAAAGATTCAGCATGTCTGACCTTGCGGCTGGATCCATGGCAGCTCTCTGTCTGCCCTTTTTCCCAGCATCCTGTTCTGTCTACTCCACCTACCTAATTGCTGCCCTATCAAAAGGCCAAGGCAGTTTCTTTATCCAACCAATGAAAGCAACACAAATACAGAATGACCTCCTACACCAAACCTGGACTCCTCTGAAAGTTGAATGCTGTCAGACTATTTAAGTAGACATCAGCTCATGCTACCTCCAGCATGTATCTGCAGGATGGAAGTTTTTCTGTACCAGACACACTTCCAGTGTTAGGGCTTCAGCTATGAACAAAGAAATTTCCTCAAAGAATCTAGGGAAAAAATCACCAGCCAATTCACAATGAAGTTGTAAGAATGGCGTGTCTTATGTTGAGTGCAGACGAATAAAGCAGGAGGCTTGAGAAAGCAAGGGGAAGAGGAGGGTCTGGTCTCTTATTGAGCCAATCAGGGAAGGTCAGGCTCTGAAGGAAGCTGCTCACTTACTACTACTAGCAAAGATATAATTCCAGACGTGCTGAAGTTTTCTTGTTTTTGTTTGTTTGTTTTTGAAACGGGGTTATTCCCTATAGGCCAATCTGACCTCAAAGCTTGAATTTTCTCTAGTTTTAGTGGAACCCAGACGGCCCTCAAACTTGTAGTTACCCTTCGCAGCCACAGAAGTGCTGGGACTAAAATTGTGCCTGGCTGAAATTGAGTTTCTAATTTAGTCCTTAAGAAAGTTGGATCCTTTGAGAGACAGATGTGCAGAGGAAACTCTCCCACCTTCCCTCTGTGGTTGGACTAAGAACATAGCACATAGCGTCTCTTACAGTGAAACAACAATCACATCTTCCTCACGCAGCCTGACTCAGCAGCCTTCCCGCGCCCTAACAATCAACTCTCCTCTGGGAGTACAGTGTGTCTGAGAAATAGGAATATAAGCCATCCTGTTCTCCACACATCTCTGCTGTCCAGAAGGCCAATGGTCACATAGTGTTTGCTATCATGTGGCCCTCCAGGACTTCATCTCACCTCCCTGAAATGTCTGACCACTCTGAGGAGCTTCAGGAGAGATGGTGAATATCATGTTTCTTTTTTTTTAAATTTATTTATTTATTAAGGATTTCTGCCTCCTCCCTGCCACCGCCTCCCATTTCCCTCCTCCTCCTCCTATCAAGTCCCCCTCCCTCATCAGCTCGAAGAGCAATCAGGGTTCCCTGACCTGTGGGAAGCCCAAGGACCGCCCACCTCCATCCAGGTCTAGTAAGGTGAACATCCAAACTGCCTAGGCTCGCCCAAAGCCATTACCTGCAGTAGGATCAAAAACCCATTGCCATTGTTCTTGAGTTCTCAGTAGTCCTCATTACTCTCTTACTTTGACTCCCAATGGACCTGCATTCACAATCTACTGCAAGGTTGGGGGTATCCATATCCACTAAGTAAATGAAAACACAGGATGAAAAGAATAAATAAACTCTCTAATAAATATGGCTGCTTCATCATCTAAGTAAAAGCCTGGACAAGATATCTTTAGGGAACACACTATAGTTTTTAGACACGTCACCATGACTACATCTTCCTTGAACCCCCCCCCCTCCATAGTGCCAATTGCCAGCCTCATTCAGAGGCAAATGTCCTTTGACCATCAGTACTATCATTTTGACTCCCATACCTTCTATTATAATGTAGACCTTGGACTTGAAGCTCACTCAAACACAACTGCTGCAACTCCCTGATCTATCTTCCATATCCCCTCTGCACACACTCTTGCCCTCAGACTTTTTCTAGTCGTCTGGAAATGCCTTTAGTTATCTAAATTTTGATCCAGCCTCTTTTGGAATTCCCTACCATGAAAAGGTGCTGTAATACTCAGCATCCCTGTACACATCTCGGTTGACTACTATAACTGCCCCAGCCACAAGGACAGTCGCTCATTTTCAGAGACTGCATAGGCTACATACAGGTTGTAGACTTAAATCTGCAAGACCTTCTGAGGTGTGTTAATAACTACACTGCACAGAAGTGGTGTAGAGAAAACTGGGGGGATGGGAGCCTCCTGACAATCTCCACGAGGCATTTTCATCGGTGCAGTTGCTCTTTAGCTTCTACCAGTTGTGAACCAGTAGGCATAAAACGTGACTGTATCCAGGATTACCAGAGAGGCTTATTAAAGGACTGGCTATGGGTCTGGGTGCACAGTCCTACCCAGCGGATCTGGGTGCACAGCCCTGGCTTGGCAGATCTGGGATAAATTCTGAGTATTTGCATGTCTAACAAGTTCCCAGGAGATTTGCATCCTGCAGATCTGGGCATTGCACTCTAGTGCTGTCTGACCTCTGAGTTTAGTTCCTAAAGGAGTTGGAGAATCCAGATAGGATGTTAAATATAGACGCCAGTTGTTTTCACATATCATGTTAGACAAACAAATACAACTACGAGCTGGATGTGCTTTGGGGACTTCTGTTGGCAGCCTCTCAGTCTAGATTCACATTAAGGAAGAAAAACATTGCACTGAATAGAATCTCAGGTCTTGACCTTTGAACACAATGGGGAGAGGCTATCATCTTACTTAACAGAGCCAAATCGACATTCTTAAGCACATGTGTACACTCTCTAACTTGCAAACATTTCCCAGAGTCTTTGGGATCCCTAAGAAATATGGCCTCTTTGCATGACACTTTTCAAGAAACTGAGTCATCTAGCCTCCTTAATGACCATTGTGGGAACTTTGCAAACATTTCTTTAATAATCACTTAAGTGTACCTCAAGTCAGATAACATTCTTAAGCGGGTATCTCCATGAGCTGTGGGAGAAGGGAGAGAGTATGTAACATGAAGGAAAATCTTGTGGATGCCTCTAGTCTGTATTTCTGAGCAAGTCGGGAAAATGAAAGATGATGTGGAGGGGGCACAGAATATGATGTAAGTAGGGCAAGTGGAAAATTCAAGAAGAAACACCCCTCAGTGTTCTGCAAGGTCACATTTTAAAATTCAACCCATTAATTAAACAAACCCAATACAAGCAGTAGAACTTTTGCTGAGAAGACAAATACAGGCTGTTGTGCTGCTAAGGAAAACAAAACCATTGTAAATGAATTATTTCTCCAGCATGGAGGCCATTTTTGCTTACTGTAGGAAAGAAATAAAGAGGGGAAAGATTTCGTATTAATAAGTCCTGAAGTTAGGGATACAGGAAGGAATGCAGAAGAGAGAAGAAAGCACTTAAGGCATCTACAGATCCAAAATCTCAGCCACAGTCTCCCAACAAATGGATATGAACCCTGAAGCCCGGTGACAATTGGTCAGAGTTTTTATCTGTAAAGGGAAGAAGGTGTTGGGATCCTTCACCCAGTAACTTCTTCAACAATTCTATTAAGCTCTCCACAATGTCCCAAGCTCTGTCCATGTTACTGAGGATAGAGCAGTAAACCAAACAAAGACCCTCTGCTATGTGGAACATGAATTCCAGTGAGGGAGAGACAATCAACAAAACAAAACAAAACAAAATAATATGGAAGTGAAAAGTGAGATCAACACAAGTAGTACAAGAAGTAGAGGTTGGGAGTGTTGGAAAGTAGACATTATGTAAATTGGTCCCACCAGACACCTCTATTACCTAGGAAATGAGTTTTCTTTTTAGGTTCTTGAGCTTCTTAATAAAATAAATAAACAAAAACCGACTCAGAAGGAGGCTTGAGGAAGATTTTATAGTGTTTGAGAGAAACTTCACATTGTAGACAAGGTGAAATCCTGAAGGAGGGAGATAGAAAAGAGGAGGAGAGATAGTCATTCCATTTGGTGCAGAGCAAGAAAATATTCCCATGGTGGGTTTGGTAACGTTGTGGCTTCAGGGAAAGAGTGAAAATCTAGCGTGCCAGGGAAAGCATGCTTGGGTGTCTCTGGCCAATATCCAGAAGAAGAGGAGACAGGAAAAGGATGGGACTTGGAAGATAGCTCAGTGGATATGAGCACTGACTGTTCTTGCAGCAAACCTGGGTTCATTTCCCAGTGTGCACATGGTGGTTCACAATGATCTGTAACTCTAGTTCCAAGGGGTCCAAAGCCCTCTTCTGGACTCCTCGAGCGTCAGGCACATAATTGGAACACAGATATACATACAAACACCCATTCACATAAAGTAAAATGTTTTTAAGCGAGAAAGAAAAAGTTCTATATTTGGGGGGTTAGGTCTCAGAAAAGTGGGAAGACTGATGGATGCACTGCAAGGGTCTGCACCAGCGCAGAGGATTGTGGGAAAGAAAAGCCCTTTACCTCATTAGGGAGATAATCCTCTCTTCATAGGGTGTGGACTCCTGGCCTCCTGGCCAGGTGATTGACAGACCCAGATGCACTAAACCTTACAGGAAGGAGAGCATGGTATAGACTATTTGGGGCAGTATAGAAAGAATGTCAGCTCTCCATTTAAGTCAAGAGATTGAACTTGTATTCTATTTTGACTAGGGAGAAGTTCCTTGTCTTAATGGACCTCAAGGAAGTCTCAACACCTCCGCCTTCTCATAGAGTAATTTAAAACCTGAGGAAGGGATTCTCTTTCTAGTGTTACCAGGGACATGTGGGTTGGGGTCCAAAGTCAACCTCAAGAAGTCACTGGTACTCAGCGGCCTCCAAGGCTGTTAATCCCTGTAATATCTATGAGTAGGTGATGCCTCAGCAAAGATCTGAAGCGTCTGAAGGAATAGGCCAGAAATATATTTGGAGACAGAATATTCCAGATAGACAAACATGAAGGATAAAATTCTCCAGCCAGGTAGTGTCTGGTGTGTCTTGAGATGTCACAGGGTATCGACAGCAGGGACAGAGACAGCAAAGCTGAGAGAACATAGTAGCAGAAAGATTCTGACTTTCCCTATGAGTGAATGAGAAGCCATCAGGGAGTGTGAACCGAGGACAGATGTGACCTGACTTAGTGTCTGTTCGGTAATGGACTGGGGTGAAGGGTGGGGGGCAGGAAGAAGACAACAATGGGAAAAGGCAGATCACTTAACAAACTCTAGAATATTCTGTGTGAACAGCCAGTTATTTGAGTGAAGGAGAAATTTTACAGGAAATGGAAGGGGGTCGAAATCCCCCATAGTTTAAAGCAAGAGCCAACAGCAGATACATAGGAACCTGAGAAAGAAACAAAAGATGATGTTAACATTTTTTTCTTGAGTGTCAGGAAAGAAAGAAGTATCCCTCACTATGTCAGAGGTTCATTTCTTTTTTTCGTGTTCATTTTGAGATTATGAGCAAATCCAGATGGAGATGTTGAGTGGGGGTTCACTTTGTGGGCCTGGGATTGAACAACAAAGTGACATATAAACTTCTCGAAGGCATTAGTTAATTGATAGCATTTAAAATTATCCTGGAACTTAATGAAGCCGGATGAAAGATCAGCTGATGAGTGGACCTAGATGAAGAGGCTAGCCAGCCTCGGAGTCGGGAACACTCCAACGTCATGTAAGCCTCAGAAATAAAGGAAGCTGGGAAGGAACAGGCAGCAAAGCAACAGTGAATGTGTTTCATTGGAACTCAGGTGAAAAAAATACTCCAAGGCTGAGTGAGACCAGCTGTGCCGTTGCTGCTCACAGTGCCAAGAGGAAGGCCAAAAATTGACGAGCGGGTCTGATGACACGAAGGTCATCGTAGCCTTGTTAAGACAACCTCAGTAGAGTCTCAGGTTCAAATTCTGAGCGGAATGGCCTTGAGGATTCAAAAGGAGGGGGCAGGTTAAGAAAACGAAATCAGTTTCCTTTTTGAGATGTCATGATGTAATTAGCAGCAGGGAGATGGGAAAAGCTTTTAGGAAGGGCAGGGAAGTGAGGACAGGTGCTTTCAAGGTATGAGAAATGAAACCAGCGTACACAGTAGCAAAGCTGCTCTTGTACAGGACACCCAAGAGCTCATGCAGGCGAGTAAAGCTGCTGGGATATATCTTTTACTAGATAATAGAAATAAGATTTAGTGTAAGACTTGAGGAAGTTAAGCCTGGGGCCAAACTGAGCACTCTCCTTCTTAAGTGAGGTTTTATTGGAACACAGAAACTCCCACTTGCTTCCGTGTTGTCTAGGGCTGCCTGCACACGACAGAAGGTACGTTCTTAGGATATAAACCATAGAAATAGCCAAAGCTCAAAACTGCTACTGTTTGACCCACAACTCCAAACTGTCCATCCCTAGGCTGATAAAATGGTTCAGTAGATAAAGGTGCTTGCCATTGACCCTGACAACCTGTGTTTGATTCCCAGAGCCCACACTGTGAGAGAAAAAAACCAGTTCCCACAAGTTGTCCTCAAACTTCCACATATGTGTTGTGGCATGTACATGTACACACAGTACATACATACACATACATATACACATACATGCACAAAAGCACATATATACACATATAACACATATACATAAATAAAACACATGCATATACACACATATACACATACATATACACATAAACCACATGCATATACACACAAATACACATATAACACACAAATATACACATAAAGCACATACACAGACACACATACATATACATATACCACACATACAACACATATGTGCACACATATACATGCACAACACATACGTGCATACCGCAACATGTACATATATACATACACACCATGTAGGGGAGGGACTGCTCCTATTCCACTGCCCCAAGAGGCTGAGCTTAGGTGGGAGCAATGGGCACTTTGCTCGGGTGAATAAGGAAAGCACACTGGTGGTCCTAGTAGCAGTCGAGTGTAGAAGAAATTTTTTCTGATTACCTCGATTTTCTTATCACGGGTGCCAAATTTTAGTCAGCAGTCACTCAGTAAGAAAAGTCAGTATTTGATTTCTCAAGCATTTTTCTTCACTAGTGAGTGAATTACTTTAAAGACCCAACTGGTTAGGTTACTGTGTACTGTAAAAGGCAGGTCATTTACATCAGCCCACAAAATTCCTGTCATTTCGAGTAATCTAACTGACTCACCAGATCAAATTTTCTTTGAGAGGCCAGTGTGTCCGAAGAGAAAATAGTTCTCTTCTGCCTGCCCACTGCCATTCTTTATCCTATATCCTGTTTTTCTCCCAGGATGGGGCCGAGAAACTGACTTCTAGGTGTGTCTGCTATGATGTCCTGAGCCCATGCACTGTGAGCAGCATCCTGTGTGCTGCAGACTCTGAGGCGTTGTAAGCCAGAGGCAGCCCATCTCAGACTGCCCTATGTTGTGTCCACCTTCAGGTCTCGGGGATCTGGGTTACAACTGCTCAGAGAACAGTCATTTCCCAGAGAAGCTCAGCCAGAAATAAAAATCTGTCCTGGAATTTCTCCCAGAAGAATCCCAATATGTAAAGGAAGCAAAGGCACCGCCTCACTGTTTTGCATACAGAAAGCCAAATGTTTCCCAGCCTGTTTACCTTTGGGTCTAGTGAGCTTCTTCCCTAATCATCCATGGTCAAACTGCTAGTGTCAGCCGTCTAGGAAGCCTGGTGCTTGTGGCCTAAGGAGAAATGGGTCTTAACTGTGGTGCCTGAGTGGCAGTGTAATAGGAGACTCATCTCCTTGCCCTGCCTCTGCTTCCTGTGCCATGAACTTAGTGACATCATCTGTCACCTGAGAGGCAGGACTTGAGGTCCAGGCTCTGATATAAAATACTAAATGGTTGGCCGTACTGGTAGACCACCCCCTCCACCCCAGTGTGGGTAAACTGTTAATCACCACCTATTTTGGCAGACTTTAGCCTTAATGTAGTTGCACTATTCTGTTGCGAAGCCATGTGGTCTCCTGCTTTAGAGCCCAATGGGTTGAGACTGAGATGTTCAATAATTGCCATGAGGGGGAAATTGTACGTTGCTTAACTGCATAGGCACCGTATTGGCAGACACCGCTGGTTCTAATCTGTAGTGAGCACTAAATTCTTTTAGGCATTATAAAGACACAAAACAAAACACATTCATTCCATGTAGCCATACTAATGGTCATGAAGCACCTGGAAGAGTGCTCGTGTCCTAACTCTGCCTTGGTAGACCTTTGAAAAGGAAGCACGCCCATATACCTATCACCCAGACTTAAAACCAACAGATAACATCCAGCATCATCAGGATCCCCAGCATCTACCTTCTAACAGTCCAGATTTGGGCTTTTTACATTTATCTGTTTTACCTGTGTTCAAAAATTTGTAAATGGCTTCATAGAATGTAGCCATTTTGGCCGAGTGGTGGTGGGATACACCTTTAATCCCAGCATGTGGGAGGCAGAAGCAGGCAGATCTCTGTGAGTTCAAGGCCATCCTAGTCTACAAGAGCTAGTTCCAGGACAGGCTCCAAAGCTACAGAGAAATCCTGCCTCGAAAAACAAAAACGAACAACAAAAAAAAAGTAGCCATTTTTGTCTGTCTTCTATCTCTCCAGATTTACTAGTTCAGTTTTTTTTTCTGTTTTATGAGTAGACTTCATTAATTCTCTTTGTTACTTAGTAGTCTGTACTTTCTGCTATAGTTGACAGTTCCTAAATTTAGGGCTATTACAATACTGAAGCCATACAGCTGCCTTGTCTGGGGGCATACACTGCAAGTTATAATTACATAGATTGTTTTGTGTTCTGCCTTAATAGATATGGTCAATTTCTAGCTGCATTTTTAAACATTATTACAGAGAGAGAGAGAGACAGAGACAGAGAGAGAGAGAGAGAGAGAGAGAGAGAGAGAGAGAGAGAGAGAGAGAGAAAATGTGCTCTCCGAAACACAGTCTGTGCACTGAACATCAGTCTTTATTATCTCCACTTTCAAAGTAGAACCTCTGCCACTCTGTTGTGGAGAATTTAACTCACTTATTTGAAGATTATGATGTAAGATTTCCTGGAAACTTGCCTAACTTCATCCACATCAGCTGTTTGCCCACCACTCTGGCAGCATCCAAGCTTTCTGCCCCTTCTCATTAGAAGTTCATTAGTTCCCACGCCTCTCCCTCACCTTCTTTCTCCACGATGTTTCATCCGAGCCCTTGACAGAACTTGGTGATTGTCAACTACCTGCTTTTCTAGAAACTTCTCTTTCCTGTCCAGTTCTTCCTGTCTTCCTGCATAAGGTCTAGGACTCACTTGAGATTCCCCGTCTCCTTTTCCAGCCAGAGATCTCAAGGAAATCTCATACTATTCTCTCAGTTTTGCCAAAAACACCATCATGCCTTCTGCTGCATTTATTATTCTGGAGTTGCCTGCTGGTGTGTTTAATGCAGTGCCCTAGATATGTGAGCCGGGGAGAACAAAACAGCACAGCTAGGTCACTCTTGGGATATAAGAATCTAGTTCAGCATTGGCATGTCATAGATAGATGGCAAAGGAGTGTCGTTCAGGGTTGGAGAAAGAATGAAAGAAAGAGGGAGGTGGGGAATAAAGGAAAGAAGGCATTTGAACTGTTGAGAACGGGTAGATCACATAAGATGCCAAAGGCCCTGGAGGCTTTGAGCATCATGGACTCCAGTTGTCTCATCCTTCAGAGTAGATGAAGCTGAGGTTCCTCTATTGGATGGTTGTTTCCAGCTTCCTCCTATTGAATGTTCCTATGATTTTCTCTCCATAACTTGCAAATATTCTGAGTAGGAGGACATAGTTAGTATTGATGACAATGACTTTCCGTTTTTCTAATTGTCCCCAAACTCAACCTGTTCCTACTAAGAACTTTTGTTCCTGTTGCCTGTATACCCATCAATCACTATGCACTTTTTAAAATATGAAAGTCAACTTCTGCTTCAGAGCAGTTGACACCTTTGATTTGAAGAAATGAGAGAAGTCCACAGGGAAGGGACTTTTGATTGTTTTGGTTAAGAAGAAAAATTAGCCAGGCATAGAGATACACACCTATAATCCAAGCACTTGGTCTACTCTCTCTATAAGTAGACATAAGTTCAAGACCTGAACTACAATAACAAGCAAGTAAATAGAAGAAGAAGGAGAAAGAGAAGGACAATTGCAACCAATGGAGTGAAGCTGGAAATGGAGGAGGAGCAATTGAAGAGACCTGTCAAGCCAGTTCTGGGCCATTCTTACTTTAATACTTGATACATAAAATGTTTTGAAAATTTTCATTGACATTCTTCAAACTTAATAGTATTATATGTTTTAAACTAATCCCCAAAGACAAAAGTCATATTTTGTTGTGGGGACATTTACACTGAGGTAAAGATTTGCACACACTAATATATATTCTCTTCAAAATATATAGATTGTTTTCATTTCAGGGCCAATTTGTGATAAATAGTCAATAACTCACACTTTGAATTTTCTTTAAATAAAAAATAATAAAGAAAAAAGAGAATGTGCCATAAGTGATATTCCACAATCTGTTTAGGGATATAAGGGACTCTGTATGTGACTTTGTTACAGGTGGCACATATGACTGCTGGGAAAGATAACATAAAAACTATTTATTGTAGGTTATGAGATTTTCATTCTTTGTCACTCCTGATCCCCTTATTTAAACTGCCCGTGCCTACACTGTCTTCAGCTCTCTTACCAACCATAACACAGGCCAGGCTCAGTCCCCTGCACTCTTTGATAGTCCCTAGAAAATACAATTTTCCCCACAGTCTTTGCCTAAGATTTGTAGGAGATTAATAATCAGATAAATCCTGAATTTTTACACTGTGAAAATGTCACCCACATAGAACACTCTTTAAAAAGTTTAAAGACCCAGAAGTCAGAAGAGAGAGAGTCATAATAAGAGAAGAAAGGGCAACTTGGTCTCCATCTTTCTTATCTACAGAAAAGTCTCAGCAGCTGTCATTCCGGGACTATGGAGAAAAGCACTTCTTGCCTTCTGTCCTGAAAGTCTCTTTTCTGGATGTGTTAAACATGAGCTGCTTAGAGCCAGTCAGGATTCCACATAGAGGCACATGAGCAAGAGTGAAGGGAAAATATAAACCTGGTTCCATAAATGATTATGCTGTTTGGTTGTGAGTTATCATGTGTGCAAATCCTGCCAGCTGCAGAAATGCAGGACAGAAAGCTAGCTCAGTGGTGGCATCTCTCCTGCACCACTGGGTGCAGAGTCAAGCGATTTCTTCCCCACCCCTTGACATCTCTGGCTTCTGAGGCTTGGTAGCTGAGGATGCCTTGAATGTGTTCTCTTGGACCCAGGACTTAAAGCAGACATGCTGATACAGAAAAAAGAACATATTTAAAACAAAGAGAAATGGTAATCTACATCGGTAGTAGGAAAAGACAAGACCTCCTGAGTAAATTGGGAGCATAGGGACCTTGGGTGAGAGTTGAAGGGCACGAGAGGCAAGGAGGGGAGCAGAGAAAAATGTAGAACTCAATGAAAATCAATTAAAAAATATGAAAAAAGAATTTAAAATTAATAATAATAATAATAATAATAATAATAATAATAATAATAATAGGAAGGGCAAGAGGGGGAGCAGAAGAAGAGAAAGAAGAAGAAAAGGAGGGAGGAAAGAAGAGAAAAGAAAGAGGCACTGTTTTGTTTTGGAGGAAGAAGGACTCAAAGACAATCTGACTTTTTCTTATGTTTCCCTCCACATGTAAAGTTCTGGAGAAAAACAATTGTTTGGCCCCCTTTGAGAGAGGCTGATGGTTCTGCCTTGATATCAGTCACTGTCTTGAGGAGCTAGCCAAGTGCTCCCTATGAGTCATCTATTCATCACTAAAGATAAGAAGAAGGGTTTTAAAATAACACACTAGTAGTTTTCCCTATAGTTTACACTCATATCCACTGATTTAACAAATGTTTAATTGCCCACTGTTGGTCAGATACTGTTTTGAGGGCTAAAGTTAGAGAAATAACAAAGCATTAGAATAGGGAGTAGATGGGTAGCAAAACACATCAGGACAAGTGAAATGTAGCAAGGACACACACACACACACACACACACACACACACACACACCGTACACACACGAGGTGAATAACCGAATAAAAACAGACAAATTTATAACCACTTCATTCCTTCCTCCTCCTTGTGAAGAGTAATTTATAGTTACTTCTAGTGTTGCAAATCTTAGAATTTATCTTTTAAGAAAGTGAGCAAAGTCTTTAGAAAGAACTATAGTTTGTAGCGCAGGAGTTAGGGAGCCAAAAAGCAAAAAGTAACCTGTAAAGGTAACAGTTTCTATCTGTATATATTTTTTCTTGTGTTTTATCATAATATCAGGATGCATGAAGGTAAATAGTCTCTGGAATTGATAGATCCAAGCTAATAAGATCAATGCCTCTGGCGGTCTCCTCACATCAAGATATTTCCTCATCCCTAGCCGTCCATGTGTTTTCAGGAACACCTACATCAGGAAGTCACATTTTCCCCAGAAACCCCAACTTCTACTTCCCTACGACTGCCCATGTGCAATGGGAGACATTAGAGCTAAGTAAGTTGCGGCATTGGTTTATAAGTTGGATGTACAGCTAGTATAGGTGACAGTTAGGCCAGAGTGTAGAAGAACTCTTAGTAGCAAACTCCACAGCTCAAGTGTGGCAAACAGAAACTCTAAAACCCAGTGCAAAAACCTTCAAAATCATCTAGAAGAGACTTCAACATTATGAAAATAAATTGTGTTCAAAGTCAAAGGCAGAGAGTGGCTCTCATGGAGGAGAAGGACCACCAGGATGCAGATTCCTACAGAGGAGGACCATCAGGGTGCAGATTCCTACAGAGGAGGACCACAAGGATGCAGATTCCTACAGAGCAGGGCCACTTGG
>NW_004949101.1:12632416-12644317 GCF_000317375.1 Microtus ochrogaster | reverse complement strand
ATACAGATTCCTACAGAGGAGGACCACTTGGATGCAGATTCCTACAGAGGAGGACCACCAGGGTGCAGATTCCTACAGAGGAGGACCACAAGGATGCAGATTCCTATAGAGGAGGACCACAAGGATCTAGACATCTACCAAGGGCCAAGCCCCTCCTCATTTCAAGGAAAAGAAACCAATTTGCTAGTGGGTTTAAAAGAAAGTTGGGAGGTATAATTAAGGTATTTAAAACAAATTGATTTCCAAATGAGAGAATTACATTTTAGCAGAATCCCGTCATTATGTTGTAAGTTAATGAGGAACTACCTGTGCGTACTTACAACTCAATTTTCAAGGAATGCAGTTTTAATTCTGTCACACGTTTCAGGTTAGCGAATAAGCAGTGCCACTTAACTCCCAAGAAGCAGCGATTGCTCCCTGTTTCCTTCTTGGCATTCCTTCCACTATGAAATTAGCTGCCGTTTTTGTTTTTTTAATCTTTCTGTTTTAATACCTTCAAATAGAATTTCTTTAAAAAAATAATCAGGACTAAGTAGCTACTAGAATAGCAGAACCTTCTTAATACACATTTACCATCTACAGAGCACAGTACTGAGTCAGCCACAGGCAAAATGATTAGCATCAGACTGTCAGGATTAGACTAATAGCAAACATTTTCATAAAAGTGACAGTAGGCTGTGGGAGGGGCACTATCCCTAGAATATACCAGGTTGACTTGGAGCCGTGGGTGTGACTCTTTGGGGATTTTACACACCAGGAATGAGTCGGGAAGCTAGCTAGAGAGAAATACCAGCACTGCCACTTGTGCTGGCTCCACTGCCACCACCACCACCCAGCTGATTCAAAAAATACCCTAGTAGCTCACAGTGACAGCACAGACCTCTCCTTGTCTTCCTTCAACAGGTACATGTACCTGTATTTTGCTTCTACCTCTTTTTGGGGGGAATATCTTAGTCCATTTTTGGCTTGGTAGCCAGATAATTGAGAGTTGGTAATTGTAAAAGACAAATGTTTATTTAACTGAACATGTTCTGAAGTTTGAAGTTCAAGACTGAAGACACATATCTGACCAGGACCCTAGGCTGTGACATAAAAGACAAGCAGGTTCATGTGGAAGAGACAGAACGTGAGAGGTGCCACACTTTTTAATATCTCACTCTGTGTCCCATGTCACTAATTCAACCCCAAGAGAATGAGGACACCCTCACACTCCCAAGATTTAACATAAACCCTGAGAATACCATTAACCTTCTGGGCTACTCACATCTTGATGGCCCCATCACTCAATTTCACAAGGGCAATTAAAGTTCAGCATGAGTTTCAGAGGGGACAAAACATATTCAATCCATAGAAAAGGGTTTTTTTTTTTACACTATCCTCTTCAAGATAAACTTGAGTCTGACGTCACTGCATTGAACACTCCCTGTATGTCAGACAAACGTTTCTAAGAAGTCTAGCATTGTACAAGACCTAACACCCAAACAGACCTAAGTGTGGAGCTTTGCATATGTAGTGCACTGCCAGACATGCACAGTGATTTCCTAGACCTTCTGAGTATTATTTAGCACAGCGCTGCTTTACTTGACTGCAGAAAGGTGGTTGGACATGAGTTCTTTATGATATAGCCAAAGCATAAAGCAAGGCATGGAGCAGGCCATTGCTGCCAGGACAGAGGCTCCAAACCAACATGAAACTTCTTATACTTGGATGTTACACTCAGCTCTCCTAACTTTCTAAAATCCCATTCCAACATAGTTTGCATTACAATAAGAAACATACAAAACCAACTCACCAACCCTGTAGCCAAAAGTGATGCTCAAAACTTAAAACTATAGGGGAGACATAGGGATTAACTTCCAAAGACAGGACCTTGAAGGCATGGAAGTGTTTTTCTTTTACACTTTGCATTGCACAGTCTAACTCAACAGCTAAGAATTTATCACTCAGTTTGTAAAAACACTCAGACATGAATGATGAGAACCATGTAAGGGATGACACACAGCCTTGTCTCAGGGCTCTTGAACAAAATTCAATGTTTTCTACACCCCCTCCTTCTGCATATTGCTTCACCTAGCTCAGGATTTGGCCTCTGATTCATTATAAGATTCTGACTTGAGCTGGGCAGTGGTGGCGCATGCCTTTAATCCCAGCAATCAGGAGGCAGAGGCAGGCAGATCTCTGTGAGCTTGAGGCCAGCCTGGTCTACAAGAGCTAGTTCCAGGACAGGCTCCAAAACTACAGAGAAACACTGTCTTGAAAAAAAATATTCTGACTTGAACTGATTGTCCTCAAAGGTAGGTCTACTAGACCAGAGTCAGGACTGTTCTAGGAAAGGTAAAGAAATCAGGCAGATTCTCTGTGGTGACAGGAGCCACCACCTATGACAGCTTGGTGCAGTTCGGGCCATAGGCAAGAGCTCATGGGTAGGGAAAGGAATCATGTCATCTAGAAAAAGGATTGATGGCAAATTTATGGCAAAAGCAGTAAAGAACATGCCTTGACTTTCCCATTCAATTCTTGATGGTCTTGGTTTATTAATGCATTTATTCTTCAGCAATTTGCCCAGGTATACTTCAATTACAATAAATAACTCAATGTCCTTAATCAATTCTTCTATTCCCCAAGTTAGCTTGAGTTGTACATTTTCCAATTGTAGCCTATAGCCATTTGAAAATAATGATATATCTTTCATGGATTTTACATCAGCTGAACATTGTAATGTTTGTGTCTCAACACTGATATTACTGAACCCTAGTATAATTTTTGTTTGGGATTTGTTGTAGTGGGGGGATGACAGTCTTGGAGTTTTGTGGTTGACAGACATTACACTTTGTGTATAAGATGAAAATAGGAAAATTTTGATGATAAGATCTAAGACCTGCTTTATGGGAGTATGTACTGACTTATAATTCTATATGTATATAATGATATAAAGTACTGTTTATATGCATGTATGTGTAAACAGGGAGATACTCAGAGACCTTCCAGATTATTTTCACTTCCTCAAAGAGCATTTTGAATGAAAAGTACTTCCGGAAGAGGGTACACTTTGCCTTTCCATGTGATTTGACCACATTAGTATTAAGCTAAAGCCATTCCCTTGGAAATTGAGAGGCCATGATGCCGTGGGATCCAGTTGCAACAGGCAACCATTGAGTACTTCTGGCTCTACAGACAGCAGTGGCACCAAAACTGGTGTATGTGTTTGAGCTCAGTTCTCTACAAACATACTTCTCTGCACCTTTTTAAAAACAATGAAGAGAAAAGGGGCTTGAAAATGTAAGTGTGTGTTTAGAGAGAGTTAAGAGCACTGGCTTCATTGCAGAGACCAAAAATAAAAATATAAATATGAAATTTGAAAAACTTTTAAAAAACATAATAGCTACCAAATATATAAAGAAATGCTCAACTACATTGGTAAGTCAGGACGTCAATGAAAACTACTGCAGGATTTCATATTGTGTCAGTTAGATTTGAACAACTTTCCTGAATGTCTCATAACAGAAGATGGCTTTGTTTTAATGCAAGCAATGCAAGTTCCCATGCACTGCCAGAAATAATGCACAGGACCACTTCACTGACCAAATAATACTGATGAAAATGCCAGATTCCTAGAATTCTGTAGGCACTTCACAGTAAAGATTCAACTATCTCCTAAAATAAAATTAAGCACTAAACAAACAGTTTAAAAGAAATAAGCATAACTATCCATCATAAAAATAGAGATTCTCAAATTATACATTCTTGCAGTAGAGGAATATGGGAGTTAAAATGAACTAGATCTATGTGCAACAGTCTTGTTTTAAAGAAATAATATTGATTGCAAACAGAAACTCATACACTGAATTTCACACATAGAGGGGGCCATAGTAAGAGGTAACAAACCTTGTCTAGGAGGGGCTGAATGGTATAACATTTCATAGGGAAGGGGCTATTACAATTAGTCACTATTCCATCATTGCATGAGCACAGCAAGTCTGTCTCAGATCCAGTAACACTTAGTGAATAAAACAGAGGACATGCCGACAACACCTTTATCCTAACACTTGGGAGACAAAGGCAGGGAGATCTCTGAGAGTTCGAGGCCAGCCTCGACTACAAAGTGAATTCTAGGACACCTAAGGCTACACAGAGGAACCCTGTCTTGGAAAAAACAAACCAAACCAAACAAACAAACACACAAAAACCCCACAAAAAAAATAGCAAAAAAAAAAAAAAACAAACAAAAATAGACAAAAGGCTAGATTAAGCCTTCAGGTCCCAGTCTACTGAGCCTGAACTACACCACCCTTATCTGAATGCCATATAAAAATAGACGCAGTGTTGATATTTACCTTTCAAACTGGAGCTTACTGCTGAAAGAGAAGTAGGGAGAACATAGGGAAGAATAGATTATAATTGTATTGCAACAGTTTGCAATGTTTTAAGTATTAAGAAATATAATTAAAGAACTGAAACAAAATGTTAATGTTTGTCAAATTTGGATTGGTAGATATATGTACTAGTTACATCAGTCCATGTATTTTATATGTATAAAAAATGAACTACTGAAAAAATGAAAGGTAAATACATCAGAACATTTAAAATAACATGAATCAGAAGAGTACAAAGCAGAAACATTGGCAAGAATGATATTTCTTTCCAAAGACAGTCTTTGTATGTTTACTCTTCTTAGCCAGAAGGTGAATTAGCCCTGGAGAATGCCTTTCTGTTCTCAGAACTGGGAGCATTTAACTGAACTACTGCATGGATGGTTTTTGGATGAAGGACAGAGATGAATCATGTCAGGGCTGAATCTTTCTCTTTATTCTCTGTACATGAACTAAAGGAAATTTGAGTTGAGTTGGTGCCCATCTCCATCAGGGCTGCCAGACGTCAGCCCTGCATTTTGTGGCTGGCCTCCTACTCTCTCCATTAGATCATTTCTTGTTTCTCCTCTACTTCATTCACTTCATCCTTGTAAGGTAGTTAGTGGTAAAGTGCTTGGCTCCAGAGGCAAACCTGGGTTCAAAATCCAAGTGTCCCTAGCTCTCTGGGCCCGCCTTATGCATCAACTTTTTCATCTGCTAAATGTGCTGTTACCAATAGGCTGTCCTTTCTGAGTTCATTATGAGATCTATGAGTTAGATATTCATAAAACGTTTACAAGATAGCCTGGCCGTAGGAAGTTATAAATTGAATGTATGAATTGAATGTAGTTCAGTGGGTTTATGTATCTGTTTAATTGTGTAGATTAGCTATCCTGGAATTGTCTAGAACAGGACAATGGTGAGGCCAACATCTAAAAGTTCAGGCTTAAAGTCCAAGAAACCAGTGATCTGTTCCCAAGTGACTATATTAGCCCCAGGGCAAATTATAAGTGCTGCGGATCCATGAGTCCTTTCTGTAAAATGAAGATAATAGCTACCCGTCTCCTAGAAAAGTACTGTGTGAGCCTGTTGCTGGATACAAGGAACTCCCTTCAGAACATGGTAAATATCCAGTCTTCAGCAGTGTAATAGATACTCGTGACTGATGAGTATTCGGAGTAGTAAGCAAACACATGAAATCATGTCACAAATTTCAGAACTTCAATAGCTTTGTGAAGTAGTAGGCAAACTATCTTTGAATCTGTCTAAATTGCCATCTGAGATGGGAGAGAATGGAGAAGGAATAGAAGCAGGAGCCTTGAAACTTCAGCACACTTCCACTGCCGTTGATCTTTAGAGTCATCTTCTCAGGTTAAGTCTTTGTTCCAAGGGAAAGTTTAAACCCGAAACAGGAAACGCCCTTTGAGAAGTTTCAGGATTTAAATAGCTGGGGCTAAGCCAAGTTGAGTGACTGTCAATACTTGGTTTCTGATAGGAAAAGAACAGTCCTCACTACCAAAGACACTACCCTCCTCGGGCCATAGTAGCCAAGGCTCAGCACTGGATTTATGAAACAAGCTTCCAGTAAAATCCATTGATCCCACAGCGAAGCATGTTCCAAATTCTCATGATGAGTTTCGGTTTGAAGTCCAAGAAACCAGTAATCTGACCCCAAGCAGTGATTCTTATTTTCTTCTACTTCATTATACTCTGTCCCCCTTCTCTCCAGCCATACTGTTCCTGACACAGCTGCGAGGTCTTTGGGGGCTATTCAAAACCCAACGGCCCCAAATCATCTATTTATTTGCTCGAGAAGGGAATAAACAAAGACTGGGCTAAAGCTTCCTGAACCAGATCCTGGACTGCCCTGCCATTCATCTGGCTGCTTTTGACCCAGCTGTCTGTTTAGATGTTGATATGCATAAAACACATAAAGATTTCCTGGATATGTCTAGATTCTGATGCAGTGTGGAACCTGAAATCAACATTTTTAACAAGCTTTCTAGGGTGCGACATGTCCACCCTAGGACATGGCCACTCATGTCGTGGTACAGCAAAGACCTTGCCCAGAAACTTCTAAGGGATGCAGAATCTCTTTCTACCCCTCAGCCTCTACTGAAGGAGCAGATGCTCTTCAGCAAAACCCTGATGCAAATGCAGGTGAAATGTTGTCCATATAATGGAACAGCTACCCCAGAGCTTAGTTATATATTTCTTTCTTGCACAAGGTGGCTACTGATGTTACTCGGAAATCCTAAAACACTAGTTACTACATGGGGAAAGATTCTAGCGAGGCACTGACCGTGTTCTTTCTTATTCTACTTAACACTGTCAACAGGAGGTCTTTGCTGACTGCTCCCTTGAATGCTACAACGCACTTTGATAAAAGGAGACCAGGGTGCCCGAGGCTTTCTCTTTCTCTTCTTGTAGCCAGCACCAAAACTAAGAACAATCATTATTGCACACCTACTCTCCTCAGCTCTCAGCACATTCAGCTCTGAGCTGCCCTCTGCACAGGGTGAGATCCAACCTTTGTCGGTCTTGCTGGGACCGTGCTTGGTTCCACCCTTCTAGCGCCTCTCTGACTGTCCCTGTTTCCTACTCTAATGTTATCATGGAACACTGTAATAAGCCCCATCCTTATAAAAACCCCATCTCAGGATCTGCTTCTGGGCAACCCAAAGTAAGATGTGCTAGTTTCTTCTGCAAAGGGGCCATAGAGCGACCAATAGATCTAGAAGACTGGTGCTGACCAATCAGCAGCCACAGCTGTCAGAAATGCCTCGGATTCTGAAATTTTTTCCATTTTTTTTTTACAATCTAATGAGAAATCTTGAGGATAGAATTCAAGTCTAAACATGAAACCAATTTATGTTTCACAATTATCTTCTATATATAATATGAAGGTAATTTTTATATATTTTTATTTTTACATCTATATTTAGACTGACCAATTACATGAAGTTGTGTGAATTTTTCTTACTGTAATTTCCCACAGGTGCTTAAACATGTAAAATAGTGAAATGAGTCAAATATCTTAGTAAAATTAATTTTGTGTACTTTTTCCTTTTGTTATATTTGGCTACTAGAAAACTCTAATTTCCATTTGACTCACGTTATATTTTTATTGGACATAATGGAAGACTTAGGTTTTTAGCCGAAAGCATCAAACTAAAATTAAATTTCCAGAAATGTTTTTAATTCTTTTTGTGTTTGGTATGAAATTATCTCTAGGCCAGTGGTTCTCAACCTTCCCATTGGGAGACCCTTTAATACAGTTTAATGTTGTGGTGATTCACCCAACCATAAAATTATCCTGTTGCTACTTCCTAACTGTAACTTTGCTACTGCTATGAATCATAATGTAAATATCTGATATGTAGGACATCCTATATGAGACCCCCCCAAAGGGTTCACCACACACAGGTTGATAACAGCTGCTGTAAACAAACCCACTAAACCACGCTAATACTTTCGCTGATACATAAAGTTGCCATAGAGAAATCCGAAGTTTGAGCTTTTATTCCAGAAAACAATATAAAGGAAACAAAGTTTTAAAACCAGTGGCAATATTTATTGCTTGCTGAAATCATCTAATCTTAGTACAGTGGCTTTCTGTGCCATTAATAACATTGTCTTGATGCTGTCCCGTGCACACTTCAAGTTTGGTAGGGGGTGATTTTATCTCCCATAGCTCTCCTGTGCTGTTCCTTTTAGGTCCTCACCACATAATCTACAAAGATCAAAGCATCATCATTCCTCCCCTAACTGCTGCAGCCTCCTGGCTGAGATCTTTCCATGCTCAGCCTCAGATTTCCCCTTTCTTTGTTGTCAGGCAATCCCCCTAGTGCTCAGCCTCATCCCGGCTCCCCTCACTGCCCATCCTGGAAATGGGCTTTTGATGCTATTACAGTTTCACTTTCTATCTGTGTCTGGCCAAGAATGAGTTAACACTGAGAAAACTCCACGATATGAGTAGTAAAGTTATAAGTTTTTTTCAGTTCTATTGAAAATAAATTTGCTGAATTTTAAACTTTCTGTTATTCTGTATTTGTTTATAATTCTATGTAAAAAAAGTAAAGCCTGTAGAGTAGTTGAAGCACAGCAGTTTTATCAATGAGGAACTTGAAAGACAGAAAAGCATAACTTCGCTGATACATTTCTTTATTAAAAGATAATCACCCAGATTTGAATTTAGTTATAACCTTTTAAAAAGAAGAGGGACATGGTAGGAAGCTGTTCACATCCAACTTGAATTAATTTGTCTGTCCTCCTCGCAAACAAACTAAAAGCATATTTTATACCTGAATAATATTTAAACTAACTTAAGTGTGACTTATATCTTTCAGGAATGGACAAGTGAAGTTTTCAGCTTGGCAACAAACCTACTGGCTCAGAACATGTCCAGAGACGCATTTCTGGAGAAAGCGTAAGTCATTCTGATTGTATTGCTAAGGGTGTTGCTTCTTCTGAATCTGTTTCCTTCCTCCTCTGTGAGTCTTTGTTTATGCTGCCTTTGGCTTCTCACATTCATAAACATATATTTCCCTTTGGGATAGGTTGGAGGACAGATTCCTCAACTGTGCAGGCTTGGAAGACTTCCAGGAGAGATGGCTCTTTCTCTCAAGTGTACATCAGGCTGAGGTGGCCTGAACATCAGGGCTTTTGACACACAAGAGAGATACCTCCAAACTCTGGCAGCTGTACTCGGAACACAGAGTTGCTCTTTTCAAAGCATCGTCTGTTGTCGCTTCTTGTGTTCTCTCTTTTAGAACCTCTTGAAGAGACTGAACAGCATATGCCCTTGTTATTCTAGATTCAGAGATCTTGATGGGTACCACAAAAACTTCCTACCTCTTTCATTCAAGGGGTTGGTAACAGAATTCCGGACCTGAGAGACCATTGCACCAAGCAACAAAGGAGAGAGAGAGAACAGAGGGGCAAACAGAAAGAAAATAAGAGGAGAAAGAGAGAAAATAAGATTAGAAAATCACCCTGGAATTGCAGCAGCCTTTCAGAAAATGATTTGACCCAGGAAAACAGTGATGCAGGCCAGAGGAGCAGCAGGGAGATGGGTGTGTTCCTCTGGGTGACTCTGGTGGTTCAGGAGCTTGGAGGACCTTTAACTCAAAACCACAAGCAGAAATATTAGTAGGCTTGTTTCTAATTCACTGAGTAGATTTCTCTCTTCCCTCTTGTTCCAGAGCCAGACCCATTGCTTTAGATCTCATCCCAGGCACTTTCGATTTTGTTCTTCTGTCAATTTTAGTCACAGGCCTTTACTCAAAGGCTTCATTGTGGAATAATCCCTTCTCCTAATTTTCTTATCTTAAGGATCCTCCCAATCTTCCTTTTCCTTCCTCTTTTCTTTTTATCCTGTTTATCTTGCATGCCATCCTTCATCCAACAAACATTTCTAGAACATGTCTTTCTCTACACAGCGTTAATGAATGAGATAGAGAGCAAAATAGGATATTCAAGCTGAGACACAGCATGGTGTAACTGGTCGACTAATCATAATCTACGGCAAATGTCTATTCCAGACGCATGAACCCTGTGAGTGCTGCTGTGGGAATTGTAGCACGTGCATTTTGATGAATGTGCTGTATACAAATCTGGATGTGGGGTCTCTGGGTCACAGTCTATGCAGTGTCCCAAAGCAGCACTTCCTGTTGACACTCCGCTAACAGTGGTTGAGAGTTGTGTTGCTCTAACTCTCTATCTATGTGTCTGTAGGCTGATGAGAGATAAATCCAGTCCTTATATCTTTTGTGAATTTCTTATGAACAAATCATGGTAACTAAGCAGGATGTAGATGGATCTCAGGAACTTAACACTAAGGGAAAGAAGCCAGACCTGAAACACAGCCACATTTTATGTGGGATAAAAACAAGCAAAATAATCTCTGCTGTTGAAAGATGCCAATGACATGTGGAGATGGACTCCAGAAGAAGGCATGAAGGGAATTCTGGGAAGTGTCTAAAAAGACATTGTCCCATCGTACCAGCCAGGCACCAACCTGGAGATTTTGATAGTTTGGCAAATTCAGCACACTACACACGCATTCTCTTTCCTGTACCTTTTAAAATGATAACTAACTTTTTTCTCTCCCAACAGATATACTAAGCTCAAGCTTCAGGTCACTCCAGAAGGGCGCATTCCTCTCAAAAAGTAAGCTCTGGCCATGTTCACCTGCTCTGTCCCTATGGGTTTGACTTATGTCTTCACCAGGTCGAGTGGGAGCACGGAAATGGCATGGTAACCCCATCCTGCGTCATGCTAGTCCCACAGAAGAACAGCTGCTTCCTCATGATGCTTCCTTGGCATCTCTTGTGGCATCTTTTTTGAGAGAATGCAGGAAGTAGTAGAGGGATTGGGAAGAAATCACAGTGTCAATCCCAGAAATCACCTGAGGTTCAGATCTGTTATAGGAGTGAAAACTGTCTAACTTCGCTACCCCTTTGACCACTATAAGGCAGGGCTCTCAATGTCAAGTAGACACCCAAGCCAGGTAGAGAGGGAGCTCAGGTAACAAAGCAGAGCAAGAAAGGGAAGAGAGACATAAAGAGAAGTCAGTGTAAGCAAGATGGCAGATCCCTTTACCCTGCAGAGGTGGTGAGCACCAGACTGAGTTTTCTAATGTATCATTCAATAGAGCATACAAATCCAAATCACTGTATTCAATTCCTAGTACTTATTTAAAAAAAAAATGTGACAAAAGAAAGTACACGGTAAAAGTATGTTAGCTGGAAGTCCTTAAGCGTTGCCATGGAAGCCAGCAATGAGCTTCTGCTGTACAGTATACCATTGGAGGCAATGTGTATAACAAGGGACAAGATTGGGAAGACTGAGAGAATCATTTATTTTATGAATTAACATGAAAAATTAGTTAGGGCAATAGTTTTCAGTGGGCCATCTCCACTGTCTTGGAATATTTATTTTATATCAGACGCTATAAGTTTTACAAGATATACATAGACCTTGAGAACAGATGCAGACATGTGGAGAAACAGCTAATTTTTTTACTATTCAATGATCCTTAACTTTCATTCTGTGTAATAGTTTGCGTTGGGGTCATCTGTGTGTGTAGTGAACCACATCGCCCTTAACCAGCTCTCCTGTGTGTGTTCTCACTCCGCAGCATCTACCGATTGTTTTCAGCAGACCGGAAGCGAGTTGAAACTGCACTAGAGGCTTGTAGTCTTCCATCTTCAAGGGTGAGCATGCTGTTTTTCTACTGTCCCCCCCACATAACAGTTCTTAAAAGTCCATACTAAACGTATGCTGCCTAGTATTTCCTAGACATAGATTGGCACAATTTAAAAAAAATGTAAGTGAGATAGGCATGGTGTTACATGTCTATATCCCCAGAAATCAAGAGGCAGAGGCAGGAGGATTACTGCAAGTTTGAGGCTAGCCTAGGATACACAACCACTTACAAGCCATCTGGGGTTATGTATCCCAAACATGTCTCAAAAACCAAGCAACTAAGACCAACCAAAGAAGACAAACGAAAAGAAGCATCATTGATTTGTTAATATGTACACTGTGT
>NW_004949101.1:12630598-12632316 GCF_000317375.1 Microtus ochrogaster | reverse complement strand
AGACCATTGTTAAATTCTCATATCTCTGGTATTTCAGTTCAGAATGACCCTTTGTTGTTATTAGAAAAGAAGCATATCTGAGCATATAATTTATATGACATATAATCATGGTAACAAAATGCCCAATATCTCATAAGTTGGGATGTAGAAGCAAGAAGAGTACTATTTCAAGACCAGTGTCAGCCACAGAGAGAGTTCAAAACTAGCCTAGGCTATGTGAGGCTTTGTTTAGGGAGGGGTCCAGAGAGATGCACAGAGAGGCAAAGACAGGGAGAGGCAGGGTTGGGGGAAGGCTGAAGACAGATAGAAAGGAGGGAGGGAAGTCCACTCAATGATATACTTCTTTTACATTGTCAATTCTCAATGTGATTTGAACACATCATTCACAGTAAACCCATTCTTGATGCCTCTTGAGATAATATCTATTAATAATGTTAAACTATTATGCTTTAGAGCCATGGTTCTCAACCTGTTTTTGCGAGTGACCCCTCAACCCATATTTCTTTATGTCAGCAGTTCTCAACATGAAGGTTGAGACCCCTTTGGGGGTCAAACGACCCTTTCACAGGGGTCACATATCAGATATCCTGCATATCAGATAATTGCATTACGATTCATGACAGTAGTAGAAGTAGAGTTATGAAGTAGCAATGAAATAATTTTATGGCTGGGGTCACCACAACATGAGGAACTATAGTAAAGGGTCACAGCACTAGGAAGGTTGAGAACCACTGCTCTAGAAGCATTTCAAACTTCAACTTCTATTTTTAAACCTCTAGTTTTAAGACATGTCAGTTACAGGCATAGTTGGTACATAGTAGAAATACTGTTAAACAAATTTAGCACAAATAATCTTTAAGGCTGTGTTCACAGGTCCTACTGAAAGGGATGCAGATTCAAAACAGTTTAGAGCTTTCTCACTGCTCCCAGGAAGAAAGCCAGAACACAAAGCCCTCTTTTAATTTTGTTCCTGACTCACAAGACATTCAGTGTATGTTAGCCATTGAGAGGAACTCCTTTTTGTGTCATCTCCACATAGTTCTAAAAGGATGTATTGCCATTGCTTCTGGGAGAGCAGAGTCTGTTGCATGAACTCTGTATCTCGTGCTTCTGGAGAACTTCATTTCTCTTCTAAACTGCATTCACCTAGTAACTAGGCAACGAGCAAACCGTCATCTGAATCGCTGGCTATGGTAGGGGACTCAGAGCCTCACTAGCCATGTTCAAGTTACACTGAGTAAGACTAGAAAGCTACTCTTCAGCTCGGCACGTGATGAGATTTTAATAAAGGACAGAGCACTACTTAACATCTCTTGTCACCCAATTTTTCTTGCCAGCGATAGAAAACTAAGTAAGTGAGAAAAGATTGCTAGCCGGGCATGGTGCTGCATGCCTGCAATTCCAGCATTCAGGAGCCCTGGACTGCAGAATGAAGTAATATCTCCCAAAACAGATAAATAAATAAACAAACAAACAAGCGAAAGTCCTTTAAAAAATAAAAATAAAAGATGGGAAAGGTTTTGGTAGGTCACAGGAAAGCTGTTCCAACGCCAATTTGGCTCGCTTAAGTTCACTAGGCTAAGGATAACTTCTGCTGTACCTTGAGTGTGCTTTGCTGTGCATTCCATCTTCACACCTTGAGTGTGCTTTGCTGTGCACTCCATCTTCACACCTTGAGTGTGCTTTGCTGTGTACTCCATCTTCACACCTTGAGTGTG
>NW_004949101.1:12625876-12630498 GCF_000317375.1 Microtus ochrogaster | reverse complement strand
ACTCCATCTTCACACCTTGAGTGTGCTTTGCTGTGTACTCCATCTTCACACCTTGGGCGTGCTTTGCTGTGCACTCCATCTTCACACTTTGCCCTTCGTTGTGCTGAACAAACTGAAATGCTCAGACATGTTCACTGTCACTTGTCTGGCAAAAGCTTTGGAATAGGAAGGACAGAACCATGCAGTTCCTGTCATTGGCTTCACTGGTATCCCATGAGTTCCTGTTGCACACCCACCAGCACGGAGTGAATGCTGCAAGCCTGAGTTTGAACCACAGTATTGTAAGAGAATTAGTAGATAAATATGCCAGCAAATGCACTTGAAAATGGAAAGAGGCACTGTTCAAAATAGAACAGGTGCTGGCTCTGAGGAGAAGAAAAGTCTGTTCTACAAAACGGACAGTGCCCAGAGGCCTGGGCCTAGGGAAGAGTATGACCAGCTAAGGAATGACTGTTTCATACACTCGGTGTAAAGAGGAAGCAGCAAGATGGACTTACAAGACATGAGAATATATTTTTCCCCTTTGTGAGCATTTCTAAGCTTATCTTTCCTTGATACAATCTTGTGAAATACAATGATCAAAACGTTTTACTTCGTCTTCTACATCTAGTTAAGTGAGAGAAGAAACATAGAATGAAGCTGAATAGAAAAAATTCAAATCCATCAATCAATTCTCTGTAAATTGCAATTTTCTGAACAATTGGATTCTGACAATCCAGTCAATAAGCATAAATTGAGTCTTTATAATTTACTATGTCTATTATAGGCTTAAATTTTCAGTCCAATAGCAACTGGAGACATTTTAGAAGGAAAATGAGATTCAAACAGTAGGAGTGATGTTTAAATTGGGGGAAAAAATACTTCTCTTTAGCAAATTAAATGTAATGGCAATTTTCTGAAAACAAACTGAAGATATTTTAAGATATAATCAACCTCCATTATAGTTTTGAAAGGTCATTATTCATTGTAAACTATAAATTATTTGGAGGACTTGTAGAATTCAAATGCTTTTTTTTTAAACTACAAAGACCCAAGGCCATTTCAGAGCCAGGAAATAAATAGTTCTATGAGCTGTCTACAGCACATCAAAATGAATTTTCAAAAACCCTTATGGTAATTTCCTATGTACAGAAAAGTAGGTATAAGAACTAGTCACTTGTTAGCTAACAGATTCTGACGGTGTTGCTTAGGGGTATTTTACACATTCCACAGAGGCAAAGGGGTTATGTAAATGGTTGATAAGTCTGCATAAATGGGAGTCGGCTTCCTAGCCAGCCGTCATTCAAACTGGACTTAATTGTGTTCTGTAAATAGACACATTACCAGAAATGCTGTGGATATCCTGTTGAGATTTTTTAAACATTATCTTTGCGCACATTGTTAGGAATAATTAATGCACTTGAACTTGTACCCCGGCTGACAGGCTCTGCCAGAATGGCACAGTACAGTACTGTAGAAGGTTTTCCTTCAGAGAGTACAGTCACTAGCCTCAAGTTACCCTAATTGGTGAAAAGTGATTCGGTACCTAAAATGAGACAAAGCAATTACTGTCCTTCTATTAATAACCCAAACATATTTTCCGGTGAGACCTGTGAAAACCTTTCCATATTCAGAAAATTACTATTCTACCCACAAGCTCTCTGAGAACTGAAAATAATTTATCAGCACTAAATTCCCTTGATTTAAGGGTTATTAACTTAAAAGGGCTTGGTGACATTTGGAATTGCTTTGTAGTCTTGGCATGACAGTGGCCTGTGGGACTGCATTTTAATGAAAAAAAATAAGAAATAAACCCATATATTTGTTTTAGATATAAATTTTACCACAGTGAATAGGTAGGTGTGTATTAAATACACAGGGAGACAGTTATCTTCTAGTTAAAGATTTGCACATATCTTACTAAGAAATGTTTTGGGGTTTATAAAGGAACATCTCTGTGTAACTGTAGTTAATTGCCTTATTTCCTGAAGATAAATCAGAATTATGGCCATTTTACGGCTGTGGTTCTTAAAATCACTGTATCAAAATTGTATTTCAAACTACACAAGAACTCAGTATATAATGAGCAATTTATTTGTAGTGATTCCATGGACTCTGGCTAATTCAACTTTTGTTTCATGGTTCTATGACAAAAATATTACAGAGTGCTGAATGTCTAAAATTTACTGGATAATAACGTAATATATATGTACATACATGGAATTGGAGAGGTGACTAAGCAATTAAGAGTACTTACTGCTCTTCTAGAGGACCCTAGTTTGATTCCCAGCACCCACATGGTGGCTTACAACTATAACTCCACTCCCAAGGAATCTGATACCTTCGTCTGGTCTGTGGGCACTAGATACACACATGGTACGCAGACATACATACAGGCAAAACACCCATACACATGGAATAAAATGATTTAAAAGGCAATGGTAATCATGATGATAAATCTATAGGCTTTACTGGAGACTGCTTCAATAAAATGTAGTCTAATACTCTTGGAATATTAAATACAAGTTCATAGTAAAATGATTCTTTAACTACTCCAATGTGTGACAAAGATAAAAAGCACCGTCTATAGCAAATCTGCAGAAGTGCACCAGAGTAACACAGAGACGTGGGATAGGACCTTGCTTTAGTGCACTGGGCTTTGGTCAAACAGGTAAAATGAACCTGTGCTTACCTCTTCACCAAATCCAGGGAGAGAAAGAGAAGGTGTGTGAATGAGGTCAGTGAAATACAGACTCATTTCACCTGGAAAAATCTGAGACTTGCCTGGAGCGGGCAGTAAATATCTCCAAGATGCTTGCACCTTACTTTTCAATGATAATAATTTATTTCAATTATTATATGGAATACTTTTTTCTCCTGTTTTCACCCATTGATTCTGAAGACCTTGGGTCAGTTGGGCAGGAGAGCAACGAGATGAAGAAAGCCAGCTTCACGGAAAAGCGTTCCATGTGCTAAGTTTCACCATGCAATGAAAATAATATTGCACTTATTCAGGTTATCTCACTATTTGTCCATTGTAATTGAAAGTCCTAGTTCACAGCTAAAAAACAATGGCTAGATTTTAGTAAAATATGTCTATGAAAGTATATGTCTGCCCACAAGTGTGGTTAAGCCTGCTTTTCCGAAGGAAGTACAATATTCAGCCCATGATAGCCCTGTTGAATTTAGTAAATATTCTGTAGCTGCTGTATTCCACACACTGGAAACTAAGCAGTCAGCATGCAAAGTTCTTGCCTGGGCCCAAGAAGCAGAGCTAATTCTGCAGCTGAGGACAGGATACAGTCAGGAGTGTTGAAACATGAGATGAGCAGAGTGAGACAGGAGTACATGGTCAGGAGAAAACACAGTCCATATGGAAAGTATGGCTATTCAGGGAGATACAAGAAAAGAGGGATCAGGAAAGTCAAGGAAGACCACTATTGATATCCTTAGGTAAGATGGCTTTCTGTGCCTGCCAGCTGTGGTTAGAGAGCTAGATTTAATAGGAGAGTGGGGGGTCCCGCTTGGAGAATACTTGAGTTGGCCAACTGTACCATTAAATATTTTTTTGCAGATGATTTGAAATAGTCTTCTCCCAGTCAAATAGTTGGGTAAATAGAGTCATTTTGACTATCTAGAAAAGATGTGTGTGCCTAACTCAGCCCAAAATTGGCATCCTCCAGGCAAAGGTATTTCTTTTCAAAAACAAAATGGAATTCTGGGATTCTGCAACCAGGTTGTTCATCTCTCCAGTTTATGAGTGGCAAAGCACCAATAAAGCCCTTCAGCAAAATTTTCCACTGCTGTTGGATTTGAGTCCTTGAGCTCATGATTTCAAAGCTCTGTCTAAGGAGACCAAGTCTGTTAGAATAAAGATCTTTTGTGTGTTCTTACGTCGTCTTTTGTTTTCTAAAATTCATTTTTGTAAAATATTATTTTCACCCCTATAAATGGACTTAACCAAAAAAATATTACTTCATTTTTTTTTCATTCCACAAACATGGGGCCTCTACTGTCTGCCAAGTGGTGAGGTAAATTTTCTGGTCTGTTAGCAAGCAGTATACAATTTCAGACAATGATTTTTTTTTTAAGTTTTCTATTAAAATACAGCTAAAATACATGAATACGTTTAAAAGGAAGGGTGTTTCTTTGTTTTAGGGGCTTGAAAATAAAAATAATCATTGAAGCACATACCTGAAATAGGGAGCCGCATGAAAAATTCCTTCCTGTTAACAAAGGCTCAAAGACATGCTTCCGGTTTCCATGGCAGCCCAGCTAAACAGAAAACATACGCTGTAGAAGTGGCCTTTTATATTAATGACTTGCTTCCCAAACAATAGGACAATGAGCAATCAGTAGCAGATGATGACTAGTGTTGTCCTGCCTATGAAAAGCGTCTTACGATCAAATAGCGTAAGCCAGTACTCCTCATGGCCTCGGCATCAATTCCTGCCCTGCCTGAGTTCCTGCCCTGACTTTCTTCATTGATAGACCTTTACCTGGAAGTGTAAAATGAAATAAACCTTTTGAAGAAAAAAAAAAACAGAGAGAGAGAAGGAGGGAGTAGGGAAGGAAAGAGGGGGGGAGGGAGGAAGGAAGGAAGAGAGGGAAGGAGGGAGGGAGGAAGGAAGGAAGGAAGGAAG
>NW_004949101.1:12606313-12624645 GCF_000317375.1 Microtus ochrogaster | reverse complement strand
CACACACTGAGACAGCTCAACTTACTAAACCTGGATGGAGGTGGGCGGTCCTTGGACTTCCCACAGGTCAGGGAACCCTGATTGCTCTTCAAGCAGATGAGGGAGAGGGACTTGATCTGGGGAGGGGGAGGGAAATGAGAGGCGGTGGCGGGGAGGAGGCAGAAATCCTTAATAAATAAATAAATTTTAAAAAATGCAAAAAAAATAAAGAGATTCAGACATGAAAGGAGAAAAGAAACAGTTAAATGGAAGTACCAGTTTCTCTTTCTTGATATACCAAAATCTACATAATGGCAAAAAGTTGATCCAAATTTGGTAAAGAGAGTAAAATGGCAGGCAGATAAACCGTGCTGCTGAGTGTGGCACTGTACACTGAATGCTTTTGCTTTGTGATTTCATCGTCATTAAGCATTTATTGAGTCTCCCCCAAACTTACAGCATTGAATTGTTGTGGGTTGCCAATAAAACTGGCATTTGAATAACACTATTCAATAAGCACCACTATTTTGAGGATAAAATGTGATTGTGTGTTTAGTGCTACATCCACAAACTAGTATAAATCATTATTATCATTATCTGAAAGGAGATGCCTTGGGAGTCCCACTATGAATTTGAAGCTAGCTTGGACTGTAGTGAACACCAAGATAATCGGGTACAGAGTGAGTCCCCATCTCCAAAAACAAACACAAGCAAATGAAAGAGGTATAGACTCTTATAAGCCTGGAACTTCAATGAAATGAAAAATGTATTTAAGCACATTTTTTAATTAATAAATCAGCAATATTTAAGGGATAAGTATAACAGGGGACATTAGTCATCTGATGCTTTTCCAGGCATTTGAGAAGTGTGGGGTGGAAGCTCCAGGTTTTGAGGGCCCAGTAAGAATTCCATTGTAGACTGTCCCGGTAAGACGCAATTTTATTTCTTTGTAGCTAATTGCATAAAGAAGATGAGGGAAGTGGTCTGATTTCTTGTGTTTCCATTGCTTCCAGTGGTGCCAAAAGCAAACCGTACCTTACCGTCGAGCAGATGATGGACTTCATCAACTTTAAGCAGAGAGATCCGCGGCTCAATGAAATACTTTACCCACCTTTGAAGCAAGAGCAGGTCCAAGTGTTGATTGAGAAGTATGAGCCCAACAGCAGCCTCGCCAAGAAAGGTAGAAGCTTCTTCGCGTCAGGACTGTCCTGTGGTTTTTTTGTTTGTTTTTGTTTTGTTTGTTTGTTTTGGGGTTTTATTTTAACCTGATAAACTTTTTTTTTAACTTTGGTGATTTCCTTTTCTAGTTATATCTATGTGTGCATGTCACATATTTTTAAATTTCTAACCATTTGTTTTTCTAAAGTTGCTTAGTAATTTAATGCATTTTTCTCATGGAGGAAATTTATTATCTCAAAGGTTGCCCTTTAAAAAAAATTCTTTTAAGTTCTCTAAAGTGTCCCATGAGTTTGTTTTGTTTTTGTTTTTTTTTTCCTGTTTGTTTTTCTCCAAGTCTCCAAAACAAAAGAAAATATTCAGTCTTCTATAATTATGTCTTATTCCAGTTTACAGCAACTGATAACTTTTGTAACGTGGGAGAATATTCTGAAATGTGGCCTTATAGTTTTTTCAATTAAAATTTTGGGTAGATACAAATCAAAATCTTAATAGAAAAAAATAGTACAAAAATAACATGAGAATGGCAACTCTAAGTTACCTGGAAATTTCTTTTAAACATATATATTTTTTATTCTGGAAAAATGAATTAACAAAATATGGTCATGAAGAATTGGTTGCTGGATGTTCTAACTGTAATAATAGCATAGTCTTCAAAACTTCTACCTTCATACTGAATATCTTCTGGATGGAAAGACCCCCTGCTGAAGCCTGACCCGTCATGACTAAACTTACTGCAAATGTCTATAGAGTCCATAGGGCACAGTGAACCAGTTACTGAGAAGAAAGGAATCGCGTGTTAACATACAGGCACTTCATGTAGTGACAGAAATAATAATCACAAGCCACAGATGAGAATGCATATCATACATTTTTTTCCATACATTGTACTTGTTCTGGAATCAGGTCTCTCAAAAGAAAAGGGAAGTGTGTATTAAGTATAGATTTTTTTTCTTCAGTCTGTTAATTGGGAATTTTTAGACAACCTTTTTTTTTCAGCCTCTCTATTTTCTTCCCCAAGCATTTTGACGTTGTTACTGGCATTACTCTTATTACTGCCATTTAGGTGAGGTCAGTAAAAGTAAAAGTCCAAATGTGTGCCTTGTGATTGACAGGCCTGGCCAAGCATATGCAAATATGTCCTCTTTGTCTCTGATGCCTGCTCCTTCATGATGAAGGCTGGCATTCCCATTAGGAGGGCTAGACTTTCCCAAGAACGACTTCTACTCAGTGGTGGAACAATTCCAGAAGGACTTCTAAACATGATTAGCTGATAATGGTGCAACAAGAAATGTTTGAAACCAGCAGGGCTCTCTGCGGCCTATTGACTGTGCTCACAGGCCCCTTAACTGAAGTAGCCAGGGGCAGCCCAGAGCATCATCTTGACAGTTAGCCTCTTTGCTCACAAGGTGAAGAGGGAAAAGTTTTTCACTACCTGTTTGTGAGTTTGAAATAAATACTATACACTAAAAAGTGTCCGGCCCAGGTGATCTGATGACCAATACTCATTCTACCTGATATATTGATGTGCAGAAGGATGGTTTCAGTTCTTCTGATGGGTTTCAGCTAGCTGCTCTCTAGATTATAAGATGCTTGGGCCTTAGACTTTTCTCTTATTTCCCCCAAGACCTATAAAGTTAACCTGCTTAGGATGCAATATTTATTATAGACTAGGAGGTGAGAAGCATTTGTGCCCCCAACGTCAGCGCCATCCCCCGTAATAGTCTTTACAAAGAATAGGTTAGTTCCTCTCCACAGATGCCTCAAGCCACACATGGGAAGGGCAAAGGGCTTGTCATCTAATACTGAGATGTATAGAGATGCCTAATCACTTCCTAGCACAAAGAGACGTACTTTCTGTCACCCCCAAGAGATAGGAATGATGAATAAGCAGATCTACCTGGCTAGAGCTGTTGCCCTTCCCCCAGTGAAGAAATTTGAGTCTCCAGTAGTCAACTAGTCAAATTATAAAAGATCTTAGTTGGGCCATTTCAACCCCAAAGCATAGACATGGAACAGAACTTCTGATGACTTCCCTGTGTTAAGGGGAAGGAGAAAGGGTGTAAACTGGGTTAGTTTAACAACTAATAGACCTATAGCAACATTATGACTTAAAGTAGGCCAAAGTAGAAATGATACTGGAATATCAGGGTGTTTTTGAGAATGACTGTTTCCCTGGAATCTAGGGTCCTGAAAACTCAATGGCCATAAAAGCTTCCCAAGCCAGTGGTTTGGGGGGGGGTTCTTATCTCATAAGTTAGAGGAATGAAATACACAGACCAGTGAGAGAGGTTTCATTTGTTTGTTTTATTTTGGCTTTTTATTTTTTGTATATATATATATATATACATATATATACATATATATATATATGTATATATATATATATACACACATTCATAATTGAGAGCTTAAGCGGGAGAGAGGTCCATACTATTTGAGCTAAGCCAGCCAAAACGTCAGCCACAGGGAAGGGAAGCCTTAGAAAAATGGAAGGAAACTCAAGAACCAGAAAATGAGTATTAGGTTTTGGCCAGCATCCAAAAGAAAAAACAAAGGAGGAAAAAAATTATTAGGAAAAGTAATGCATTTTGAACAAAATTCAGAAAGGCAGGTGAATTTCTCTTGACACACCTAGAAAACTAATTATTCCTCTTGCCTTGTTAACATGGCTTAAAGTCAACCCGCCTTCCTGAGGGGTGGTCCATTGGCCAGAGGGTTGAGTTCCTCAACTGAACTGTTTAAGAGATGATGCCATGTCTCCACATAGACACAGATTCCATTCTTCACGGTGAAGGCCCGGGAGGAAATCTGTAAGCAAGCACAAGCATGTATTCTTCAAGACTTTAGCATTAAAAACAAATAAATAAAACAAGCAAAAAACTATTGATGAAAAAGCAAGAGATGACAGATCAAAAGATAAAATTTCCATTTCTGAAGACTTGTACTCAGAGTACATCATAATAGCACAAACCTGTAATCCCTACATTTGGGAGGCTGAGGTAAAGGGATCTCAAATTCAAAGCCAGCCTGAGCTACACAGCAAAGCACTTTCTCAACAAAAATCAAAGAAGGGTTTGAAGGTGTCTACTCTTTTCAAGGAAAGTATGATATAAATATGAATAACTCCATTTTTCGAATGCTAACATGGCTCTACGTCGTGTGAGGCCTTGTCAAACTAAGATTCTTGGTTCTGTAATTCTAACAAGGTAGTGAGCAGTGCTAGCCCAGCCTACAGGAGCAGGCTGAGCGGCCGGGCTTTGAGAGATACTGAGGATGGGTAGAAACCTAGAAGATGGAGTCTGTAAGGAAGGTCCAGGAATTGTCCAGGCTTAATTAGCTTCGACAGGAGTGCATGGAAGATTTTCCAGGGATCAAGGGTACCATGCTTTTGTCTTTTTGTGCATGTCTTCAACAAAGCTGTTTTGAACGTTCTTATGTAATTATCACCAAGAAAAATTAAGATAAGACTTACACAGTCTTGCAGGCTGAGTCTGCAGACATCACAGGACAGGCAAGAACATCTGGACCAATGGCCCGGACAGTTGTTTTGCTGAATTTCCCATAGCTATACAGAATAAATCTTTTTCAATGACAGTATCTATTTTTTAACCCAGCTACTTCAGTGAGAAAACACTGTTGAACTTCAGCTGTTTTCTTCCTGAACATTCTGTGCACTGCTCTCACTGCTCACGGCAACACTCTGATTTCATAGTCAAAAGGATAAGGATTTTGAAATTTATCTCTAGGGCAGAGAAATTGCAATGCTTTAGTAACTAAAGGTTTGAGGTCAAGTGTGTTGGTGAACACCCTTAATCCCAGCACTGGGAAGGAAGAGTCAGGCAGATAGATCTCTTTGAGTTCAGGGCCAGCCTGGTCTACATAACAAGATCCAGGATAGCCAGGACTGCATAGAAAGACTGTCTCTAAAAAAGAATAAGAAAGAAACTAAGAGACTGAAATATTTTCTCAAACGATGAAAATCGGTGTTTTTAATTTGAGTTTGTAGTTCATGACCTATTGTGTTTGACTTAGGATTTCTTTTCTTTAAAAATAAGTTTCATCTCTCTTTTAGTAGGTAGGGATGAGTAAATATTAACACAGTACAGTTTCAGAAAGCTTTATCCATAATGAGGTGACTTTAAAGATGCATATGAGGGCTAGGCATGAAGTTTAGTGGTAGAGTACTTTCCTAACAGGAAGGAAACCCTGAGTCCCATCCCATGCACTACCAAACACAAGGAGTAAATATATACATACATATATATACATTTTCAAAGAGCCATATCAAGACTTTGTAGTCAGATTGCTTACTCCAGACATAATACAGGCATGCTCTAGTTTTACCTTTAAGCCAGATGGTTCTTGTACCTTCATTGATGACAGTGTGAGAAAACAGATACCAAAATTCAATTTGATGTCATAGTTTGTTTTCTCCTGCTGCTATCATTTTGACTATTTCCTCGAGTGTGCCCCAGAATCAGATAAATTGGTGTTAATCTCAATATTGACTGACAAACTCAGTCTGATATATCTTAGAAGGAAATGTCTGTATTGCTTCTATCCATTAAAATCAAGAGAAAAAATAAAATAAAAACAAAAATTAATGTTTTAAAAAAAAGGAGAGAGAGAAACGTCAGGACATTATGAGACAAGGAACCTCCGAAGATGCCACTGAGTTCATTTTCTGTTGGCCACCTACTGCAAGGCATGAGACCAACTCTTATGAGTAGTTTGTTTCCCCAGTGAGACTCCCTTGGAGAAAATCAAATATTCATCTGCAAGTGCTTATCAATTGGAGAGAGCTTCTGGTGTAGAGGTGAGGGATGTGCCCACTTCTCCTTTCTGCTCTGGAATCCCATCTGTGCAAACCCACAGAGGCCCTCTGCATGTTGCCTCAATCTCTGTGAGTCTCTTTATCTTTATCTTGTTGATTTAGAGGGCTTTGTTTACTTGGTATCCCCATCCCCTCTGAAATCTACTAATGTCTCCTCTTTCAAGGGGTTCGCTGAGCTCTAAGGGGAGGAATTTAATGGAGATGTCCTGTTTAGGGCTAAGTGTCCAAGATCTCTCATTCTCTGCATAATGTCTGGTTGTGGGTCTCTGTATTTGTTTCCATCTGTTACAGGAGGAAGCTTTTCTGATGATGGCTGATAGTATAGCAGAATGTCTTAAGAGTCATTTTATTGCTACTTTTTGTTTTTTGTGAATTTGTTTGTTTGTTTCATTTGGTTTTGGTTTGTTTTTTGTTTTTAGGACAGTGGTATTTGTTTTCACTCTATGTCCCTGAACTATCTAGTCTCAGGTTTTTGGTCACCCAAGCAGTGTCAGGAAGTGAGTTGTACAATTTTGTAAATTTTCCATTGTTGGTGTTTTCCACTTTTCATCTGCTGTGATCAGATAGTATCACGGTGCAATTTCAGTTCTCTTAGAAATGCCTAGACTTGCTTTGTATCTAAGTATGTGCTCAATTTATGGAGAAAGTTCCATGAGCTGCTGTAAAGAAGGCATATGCTTTTGTGTTTGGGTAAATTGTTCTACAAATATAAATATCTGTTTATCCATTTGGCTTATGAAATCAATTAGCTCTAACATTTCTCTGTTTAGTTTTGTCTGGATGGCCTATGTAGCGATGAGAATGGAGTATTGAGATCTCCCACCACCACTGTGTGAGGGCCAATATGTGTTTCAAGCTCTACTAGTGTTTCTTTTATAAACTTGGGTGCCCTTGTGTTTGAGGCATAAATGTTAAAAACTGAAATGTCCTCGTGGTGGATTTTTCCTTTGATGTGTATGTAGTGTCTTTTCGTACCACTTCTAATAATTTTTGTTTGAAGGTTATTTTAGCAGAAATTAGAATGGCTACTCCAGCTCGCTTCTTAGGTCCATTTGCTTGGAATATTCTTTTCTATTCTTTTATGCTGAGATAACCTTGATGTTAAAGGTATTTCTTCTATACAGCAGGATGATGGACCCTGTTTTCCTATGCATTCTGTTAGTCTGTGTCTTTTTATTGGGAAATTGAGTTCACTGATGTTGAGAGTTATCAATGAGTAGTGTTTTTTTGATTTCTGTTCGTTGTTGTGATGGACTTTTTTCCCCCTCCTCTTTTGGTTCTCTGGCCTAGAATTTTTTATTTATTGTGTTTACTTGGTGTGGTTAACCTCTTCGGATTGACATTTTCCTTGTAGCACCTTCATTAGGGGTTGAATTTATAGATAGATAATATTTTAATTTAGTTTTATATTGTAACATCTTTTTTTTTCTCCATCTATTGTGATTGAAAGCTTTGCTGGGTATAGTAGTCTAGGCTGGCATCTGTAGTCTTTTTGAGTCTGCAAGACATTTAGAGTCTCCATTCAGAAGTAGGGTGCTATTCAGATAGGTCTGCCTTTATATGTTACTTGGTCTTTTTCCATAGCAGCTTTTAATATTTTTCTTTGCTCTATATGTTTAGTGTTTTATTATTATGTGCTGAGGGAACTTTCCTTTCTGGTCCAGTCTATCTGATGCTCTGTACACTTCTTCTACCTTGATAGGCACTTACTTCTCTGGGTTAGGGAAATTTTCTTCCGTGATTTTGTTGAAAATATTTTGGCACCTTTGACCTGGGTTTTTTTTTCCTACTTCCTCTATCCCTACTGCTTTTAGATTTGGTCTTTCATAGTGCCCCATATTTTCTATCTAGATTTTTACATTTTTAACATTTTTTGACCAAAGTATCCATTTCCTCTATTATGTCTTTAGTGCATGATAGTCTCTCTGTCCTGTCCTGTATTCTATTGGTGAGACTTGCTTCTGAGGTTTCTAAATTCTGCATTTCCAGATTTTCCTCAGTTTGGGTTTTCTTTATTAATTCCATTTCATTTTCAGGTCTTGAAATTATTCATTATTTATTTCCGGCCACTGTTTCTTTGTGTTTTTATAGATTTCTTCTATAGATTTCTTTATTTTCTTTTTTCATTTAAGGACTTTTAACATATTCATGAAGGCTATTTTGAGGTCCTTGTCTTGTGTTTCAGCTCTGTTGCATTTTTCAGGGCCTGCTGTAGAAGGCTTGCTGAGCTCTAGTGGAGACATATTGCCCTGACTGTTACTGAGTGTGCTTTTAGGCTGGCATCTAGGCATCTAGGATTGCAATTATTGTAATTCTAATTTCTGATATGCTTTGTTCCTTGATTTCTGTTGCCCTCTCTGGTTCTTGGGAGAGTGTCCTGGCTGTGGTTTGCCTGGTAGGGAATACTTCTGAGATCCTGCCAGATGTGGCTACTGGGGATTCCAGACACAATGTTTCTAGGTAGTGGGAGCTGCCACATTGGAATGGAGATGGGCCATGAAGGGAGGAGGGGAGCAAGGATCCACAAAAGGGAGGAAAACAGGGGGTGTTCCACAAATATCTGAAAGCAGGATTTTTGTCAAGACTGTCGGCTCCCCAGTAATGAGAAGAAGACTTGTTATTAATCATGCATGCTTGGCCAATAGCTTAGGCTTGTTTCTAACTAGCACTTATAACTTAGATTAACCCGTTTCTATTCATTTACTTTCTGACTCCTGGCTTTATTCCCTCATTTCCATATTGCCAATCCTGCTTGCTCTGAGTGTCCTTTCCATCTCTCTGGTGACTCTGCCTTTCTTCTTCCCAGAGCTCTTTCTGTCCAGATGTCCCTCCTGCCTAGCTATTGGCCATTTAGCTTTTTAAGAAACCAACCACAGTGACATATTCTTTATACAATGGAATCATATCTCAGAACAAATATCTGCTTTGTTCCCTGGGAATAGGAGCAGAGAAGGAGGTGAGACCACGGCTAGTAGTCAGCTGTGGAGCTGGGGGTGAGACTGCGTGATTGGATTTGAAAGAGAGGAGAGGAGATGTAAGTGGAGTTTTTAGTCCCAACCACTTGTTCCCAAATACCTGGAAGTCAGTTTTCAAATTACCACATGGATGCTTATAGTAATTATAAATGTTTAATTGATAGCTCATGTTTTTTATTAACCAGTTGATATTACCCCATTTCTATTAATTTATATCTTGCCACATGCTCATAGTTTTACCTGTCCCCTAATATGTCTTGCTTCCTGGGCAGCTGGCTCGCTTCTCCAGCCAGACTCCGCCCTTCTCCTTCCCAGCATTCTCAGTTTGGCTTTCCCGCCTAACTTCCTGCCTAGCGACAGGCCTGTCAGCTTGTTATTAACCAATGAGAGTATTGCATATTCCTAGTGCAGAAAAGAATTGTTCCAGAGCAAAGAGGGTGAGTGAAGACTGGAAGATCACCTACCTGATCTACTTACTTCTCTGGTATGCCTGGCTGGTGGGCTTTTAGGGAAGGCATGCTGGAGTTGGGGGCTGAGATAAAGGGATGAGTAAGGAGGGAGGAGATCTGTATAATCCACTAGAGATGAGGGCAGAGAGGAAGGGGAGGCTGCGGGGGGGGGGGGGAGGACTGCTACAGACCTGGTAATGAGACTGGGGATTAGATTTGGAGGTAAGTAGGGAGAAGTGAAGATACACGGTTAGAACCTACTTGTTTCCCTGGCTGGGGAGGCCTGGGGGTTCCCAGGGCTTCAAGAAATATGTTTAAGGTAGATTTTTTTTTTGGATGGTTAAATAAATATGTATGTTAATGTTTAGTTTCTGAGGAGCTTCTTTGTCTTGGTTTGGTTTGGTTTTTGTTTGTTTTGTTTTGTTTAAAGATAGGGTCTCATGGTATACTCATAGCCAGTCTAAAATTCACTGTGGAGATGAGGATCTGTTGACTTCAAAAAGATCTGCTTGTGTCTGCTTCCCAAGTGCTTGGACAAGGGTTTATGATGCCATGCACTGTTCATGTGATGCTTTTATTATTATTATTTTAAGGAGAAGACAAAAATTTTATGAAAATTAAATGAAAACCTAATGTGGTCAGAGGCCTGAACACCAAATCATAAAATACAAGGCTAGCTGGAGAATACAGAGCTAGGAAGTATAAAATATACAGAGGAGAGTATGGCCTTTGCTGCTGTGTTAGTCAGCTGCAGTGAGCACGGTAGCCATAGTTCCACAATGCAATTTCTGCTTGGAGCATTGCAAATAGTCTCAGGGTTTCTGTGCCTTCTAAGCCAAATGTTTGAGTATTCATTTTCCACGAAGAGAGGGCTTGAATCTTGTAATAGAGAATACCACTCTCAAGGGCGTGTTGTCTTATTTTTTCATGTAATGTCATATATTTATAAATGTCCTGCCCCATCACCAAATGCCTCTTCCTTGTTTAGTTGTCTGAATGTAAAATGTCTGAATGACATGGGAATGCAGAGTGACCCCTGCCTCTCCCAAACTATATATGGTTGTGGATGTTTTAGTGTGAAAGGCTAATATCCTTTTAATCACTTACACACTTTAGAAAAATCAGTGAGTTAAAATTAGCAGGAAAAGTAAGACAGTTATATTGGTGCTTTTGATAACAGAATACAGATCTCCAGATTCAATGGATATACAGGAGTGAAAGACATTTTTTGGTTAAACTACAAAATCAAAAAAATGAACAAAAAACAGTTGAGTTTGTTTCTGCTCAGCGTGCATGTTTGTTGAATAACTGAACTGATACAGCAGTATTAGCGGGGGTTTCAAGCTCTTCTCTTTACCATTGACACCATCCTCGAAAATTACTTATAGACTACACTATATAAACTCCTCCCTGTTTTGTCACAGTTAAATCAGTAAAAAAATGAAGCTATGTAACACCCATTAGTATCTAATCAGAACCTAGAGAGTTAATGATTTGAGAGTTGAAATAAACTCAGAATTAGGATGACGCAATTTGGTTTTAAGCAAAGCATTACAAGTTTTGGTCCAGCAGGTATTCTACCTCGATGCAGAAACACGGTAACATTGTTTGTATCAGGAGGGATAACACTGTTGTGTTTCCAGTGTTGTTAAATCCTGACACAGTTCAAATATGTTGAAACATTATTAATACCAGGAAGCAGACCGAGTGTGACAGTGTTCTGAGCTTTCTAGTCCCGCAAGCTGTATTATTATGAGGAAGTGCTCCTTCACTGGAAAACAACAGAAATGTAAATTGGACTGAAACACAGAAAGGGTTGTACTTGTCTGACAAGCAGAGGGTCTGGGCTGGGTTTCAGTGGCTTCTAGCATGCAAATCCAAGAGCTCTAATGATGGAATTGAGAATTATTCCTCGAGGACCACATGGTTTCACTTACATACAGAATCTAAAAAGCAACGCTATGGAACTAGTTAGGTGAGGCTGGGGTGACATGGGGTTCCCCTCTTTTCCCTTGGCACATACTGTCCAACTCTAGCCAGCAGCATCCTCTGTAACCCTCCAGGAATTCCTCTCAATCCAGCTATAGCCCTCCTGAAAATCCCTAGGAACTGCAGCCCGATTCTGAAGGTACTCCCCACCTCCCCTAGAGTCTCCCCTTGATACCATTCATGAAGTTTTCACTAGGGACTCTTGTCAGCAAGGAACATAACCCTTTAGCTCTAACACTGAGATCACAGAAGGAGCAGGTAAGGAGGGAGCTGTGCTGTGCCTGGGGCTCCTAGTTTCCCTCCTGCCCGCAGCTGCTCTGGAGTCCCACGTGGGCCTTGGCACAGCATCTCTTAGAAAAGAGATGGGGCGGTGCTGATGTCGTGGGTCAACTTTTGGCGCCTGTAGCCATGGTTCTCACATTTGCCCTTGATGAGGCACTAGCTTGTCCGGGTTTCTCCTCACAAAGTGTTACAAGAAAGCCGGTATGTAGAGGAAATAAAACTGCCAAAGTGCTGTTAAGAATAACAAGAAAAGAAGCTGGTGTGTACTTGGGGAGAGGGGGGTGGGCGGTGACTGCCCTCCCTTTCCTTGTGTCTTCTGCAGGCCAGTCCCTGGCTCTGCAGCGCTGTGTCTCAAGCCCCAGGAGATGCACGATGTGCGGTTTTAAAACTGCTCATCTGGAAGAAATATTGACGAGTTTAAAGATCTGCCTCACAGTTCGAGGGGGTGTTACATAGATTACTCGCGGGGCAACTGAGGGAATGAAAGAACTGAAACGGAAGAGCAAACTCCACTTCTCGAAAGACAGAGACGGATGAACCTGTATGACTCTGCTAATTCTTTCATGCCTGAATTTACTGTGCTGAGAAAACTGCTGAAAGCCTGCTCTGGTGTTTTATTGATTAGGATCCTATTTAAACTCTTCCTTTCCTCCATCCCCCCCCCTCCCACACACACACACACACACACACACACAAACCCCTGCTGGCTGGTCCACAAGCCGGGAACTGGGCTGGAGACTTAAAAACATAGGCACACACAAACAGACAGAGACACAGGGATGCAGGTCATCCTTGATACAAGAGTGCCAAAAATGCCCCCTTTATTATGCCCAGGGGCAGTTTACATAGGGATCCTTAACTGATAGCCACACCCCCAGCTCTCTGGATCTTTCAGCTGCAGGCCTCATCAGAGCCCATCCCCCTGGCATCAGGGTCTTGTGCTCAGAGCAGCTGCAGGCTACTCAGAGCAGAGGAAAACAATTGGTTTACAAGCCATTCAGGGTCTGGTGGTCCGCAGTTCCTAACACACCCCGTGGAAGGTTGAGGAAGAATAACTCTGTCATTCCTGAGTGCGTTTCAAGCTCCTCCTTACTCTGATTTCTTATATTTACAGACCTACCTCTTTGAAGCATTTGAAATGGGCTCAGAAAAGGGAAAAACAAAAACAAATTAACAGACTAAACCCCACCTTTCCCCAGAACAGTCATTACGTGCTTGCTGTTGCTTGGTAGACTCAGAACTCCCAGCACCTTCCTTCTCTAAACTTTTCCTTCATCCCCAGAAGGCAGGGATTAAGCCTAAGGGAAGCCAAGGCCTGGCCCAGGAAGCCTGTTTTTTTCCTCCTCTGGCCTTCCCTTTGGTGACCTCAGTGTCTGCTTAGCAGTTCTCCTTTAGCCAGAAGCTTAGAGCCTTATCTTGTCACAACTCAAATTCCCTTTGTTCAGAAAATAGCCACTCAGGAAATGTAAAAATAGTAAAAAGCAAAGAGGAATGCCAGTCCCCGGGGAAGGGAAGGGAGCCTGGCAGGCTAAGACACCTTCAGTGTGCTGTGTCTTCCTCAGGCCTCTTCCCTCATCACGTGAGATCTTCCCAAGATGCCTTGCCATTTTGTGATGTCTTAAACCTAAACAAATAGCCATGTAGCCTGCCATCAGACTATGGGAACGACAGCCACTGCTGGTACCCCTTTCCCCTCTCACCGGTAGGTAGATGGAACTCATTCAGTAAGAGAAACAGCTGGGCAGGTCGACCTGTGCTAAGCCACAGTAAGCCACAGGCCTCTGATTGCCCAGCACTGCCATCCCCAGAGTGGTATTCACACCACACAAGAGGAAGACACATTGAATGGGGGGAGCAAATGAGTCATGACCACGAGGAGACCAGACTGGATGGTCCATGGCTGGGAGACCACTCAGCAGGAAAGCCGAAGATACTGAGCAGTTCTCTAATGGATGTAGGCATTTCCGGGAGCTCCGTCTTAACCCCGAAGCCTTGCAGTCTCTAGAATTCCAGTTACAAAGCAATTAGCTCCAGGCTTATGGATAGGATATTACTTAAGACAGTCCTTAATTGGGACAATAGACAAAAGCAGTCATGTTAGCTAATACTACAACTGACATAAAATATGAGTCAAAGATGTTGCAATGTTGCTATATGCCATTGTTCTAGATTCCTTTAGGAACTAGCGCTGAAAGAAAAATTGGGGTCCAGAAACGTTTGAGATACAATCCTTGGAAGCAGAGGCAAGGTCATAGGACGGAGAACAGGGAGGAGAAGGCAGGCAGTGAAAGCCTTGTTTCCGCTGTTCTCAAACAGAGCTCAGTACTAGGGCAAATACTATGTACATATGCAGAGCATCCATCCTTCACTGTGTCTTAAGCTGCTCTAAGGAAGTCCTAACTCCCTGGGGCTCCCAAGTAAGCTCTCCGGTAGAGAGATGTAGACGGAAGTCCAGTCATATCCCTTGAGACAGTGACATAGACTACTACAACCCCCTTGCCAGCAAAACAGATGTTTTCCTGATTATAGGTGTACAAAAAATATTATCCACCCTGGCTACTTTGAGGCTGACAGAGGAATCTCAACTTTAAGGCATACCTGGGCAGCTTGTGAGGCATTGTCTCAAAAGTAAAAAGGTGACTGGCGGTGGGGGGCAGCTCAGTAGTAAAGCACTTACTTACCTAGGAAGCTGGCACCCTAAATGCAGAAGAGAATAAGCCAACCAGCCTCCAGTCTGCGAAAGAAGACATCCTCCATGGTCCAGGATAGCTGGATGCCTGTTTCCTTCACCAGATACCTGATAAAAACCTGCCCTTTACATCTAACTTAAGAATTGCTGGAATTGGTTGCAATAGCAAAAAACCTATAATCCCAAAATGAACTGAAAGCTTTGTAGGAGGAAAGTGGCATTTCCTGCTCAGCTTCAAGAACCCTACAAAGCAGGGTTCCCAAGAGGGACAGACAGAGTCTTATGACACTAGGAAGGTTCTAAGCCCCACATCAGAAAGCTTGGAAGAACACACAGTAGGGCCCACCTTTGTGCTGCAGAGTAGACAAAGACTGGATTAAGGAAAATGAAGCCTTCACCCCTGCAAAGGCAGCATCCATCTTGACCCAGACATCATGGTGTAGGATCCAGAAGACTGCCTGCTGGGCATTATGGTCAGAATCGCAGAGCAGCGCCACAAAGAGTGCATTCACGGACCACAGTAGAGCGTGCTCCCTGCCCTCTGAAGACCTCCACGCAAAGGACAGATCTGCACTGGGGCAACCCTAAGCTCCACGTGGAAGTCTAAGGCTACATTTATAAAAGAAAGGGGATTGTGGATGATACTATAGGTCAGGGTGCATGCCAAGCATTGGGGGGCCCTGGTCCTAGAGGAGAAAACAGAGAATCAGAAAGTGGTCCTTCCTTGTTTATATTATTTTTAGAAGGTGTTTGTTTGGGGACACATATTTACTAAATCGCCCAAGCTGGTCTGGAGCCCGCTGTGGAGCACAGCTGGACCTAGATTCAGAGCAATCCTCCTGCCTCCACCTCCTGGCTACCGATATCACAAATATGAGCCACCACTACTAGCTTTTAAACAAAAGATCTAATCTAGACCCTGTCTTTATCTCTCCATGTCAATTTAAAGGGACAGTTAGGTCTTCTTTAAGCCAAAGTTTATCTGTGGAGTTAAATCGCGAAAGCTTCTTCGACTTCTCAGAGTGGTGAGGAGTAAATAAATTCACGAATGTGAGAATGTTTTGAACAAGGGAAGGTGCTAAATCAAAGTTAGATGTCATTATTAAGAACTTTCACACCAACCACCTCCACAGGTATAACTTGACACTAGTGGGAAAACTGCAGAGCCGTAGAGAGCGGTGCAGCAGGGCCAGGGGCTGACTTGGGAGACCCCGGAGAAGAGCACGCAAGTCCCTCCTGAGCATCGTCACACCATGTCTTAGCTTTGGGCATCCATCCACAGTTATGGTAAAAAGGCAGGCTTTTCAGTCCACAAGGAAGAGAATAGATGATCCTTTTCAATTTAAGATAAAATAAGAATGGATGAGAACATGGGTAGAACATACTAAATACAGGATTGGAAAAATCTGGATAGACATTAAGAAGTCAGAAAAGCTCATCTGAGAATCATACAGAATCTGAGGTGGTTAGCATAGGCTATAGGAAAATCCACAGCCAAGTAGAAAACAAGAGGAACATTTAATGATTATTTCTGGAAGCAGACAAATAGATGTGGGTGAGCCATGAGATGTCAGCACCATCTGCACTTTCCCTGAGAGGAGCTAGCAGAATCCTCAAGGGTCATAGCACCAGGAATCAACCTAAGCCAAGAAATAGCATCTCACTGCTGGGCTTGAAAGTGATTTAAGGAGGTGTTAAGCCCTTGGGCAGGAAGTGTTCCAACGACCTTTGCTATCATTACACAGAGAGTGAGGATTGAATGATGATGAATGGTTTCTCAGCCACCTAATCCCAGTGACATCCAAACAAATGGGTGCCAGAGGCTACCTAATTGGCATTTGGCACAGCAGAGTGTGGTTGGTGCCCATGCTAACTGGCAGACACATTGTCCAGTTTGCCCATCTTAACTACACGATGACACATGTGGACCATCTGTCTCCCAAAGCAAAATGTCCCAGTGTGGAACAGCTTTGAAGATATTTGCATGTATTTGGCTTTTCTTACCCTTTTCAAGCTAACCTGAATAGTCTCTGCAAATCCCATAAACCATGTCACCTCCTGCTTAGCATGTCCATTGTCTGTTGTTGACAAAACACATTTTCTATTGTATTTTATTTTTCTTCTCCTAAATGTAAGAAACATGGGCTGCAGGAAGAAAATGCTGGAGGACACCTCTAAATTGCATGCAGAGATTAGAGCCTAATTTAAGTCTGGAAAAGAATTTTGGAGCTTGATAGACAAATTCAAATCAGAGAGGCTAATCCTCACACCTCTGCCAGATGGGTCATTTATCTGCCAAAGCCCGGGCTTCTTTGAACAAAGAGATTAAAGTAACACATTTTAGAGAGATAAGTAAATCATGGGAAAGGCTCTTTTCCTGATCACATTCGGGGCTATTTTTAGGACTGGTGCAGCGTAGCAAGATTGAAGCCAACTGTCTTCAATTGGCAAAATGTCCCCTTCTCTATGGTCCATGGCCCTTACTCAGGACAATGTGAGGAGAGATGGGTGGATAGACACAATCGGTCCCATCGGCTCCGTCTGTCTTTTCATTACCCCAGCATGAGCTACCAGGTCAGTTTCCACACTTGCCAGACCAGTTGTTTCCAACTCAGCCTCAGTTTACCGAGCTGAAAATGAGCCACTCTCTCAAAAAATGCCTGAGCCTGGCATGTGGTCCATTCTCAGAGTGGTAACTAGCTCATATTATTACCAGTGTTATTACGGTTTACTTTCTGTTACTAGACCATGGGCATTGTCTTTTACAGTATTATGACATAGCCGGTCCACCTAAGGCATAAATCCTCTGTGTTCTATCCTGTCTTGAGCAAGTCCCTTCCTTCAGATTTCATGTCTATAAAGCAGGCATGTAAGTTTTCACCATGCACAGTGGCAGTGGGGCTGGGCTGAGTTCATTCTGCATATGGTAAGGGACATGAATGATTTGTTAAGCAGTATACGGGAAACCAGTCAAACTGTCGGACCAATTCAAAGGCTATTTTTCCTCATTCTCGACCCTGCCTGTGCTTACTACATATTAGATTTTCTTTCAAGTCACAATCCATTATCTAAAAAGAAAATCTGTGCATAGAAACATGCCGGCCATATTTTCTATGCTGAAAACTCCTGGTTCACGAGCAACTCCACATCTGTTGGTAATGCCACAAAGGGGAGATTTCCTGGATAAGCATCTGCATTAGTTACTCCATTGCTGTGACAAAATATTTGGCAGAAGCGACTTAGAAGGAAGCGTTTATTCTGGCTCCCAGCTTGAGGACACTCTCCATCATGGTGAGGCAGGCGTGGCAGTGAGAACAGTTTCGGTGGTTCTGGCTGGAATGGCTCGAGCATGAAGCAGCTGCCCACTGTGCACCCAAAGTCACAAATCAGAAAGACACGTGCTAGGCTCAGCTCCCTTTCTCCTTTCCCCTTTTGTTCCCTACGGAACTGCATCCCATGCAATGATGCCACCCACATCAAGGATGGGTCAGTCTTCTTTAGTTAAACTTCTATGTCAAGACTCCCACATATCCAGCTGGGTGTGACTTTCCTAAGTGATTTTTAAAACCAGTAGAGCCGACAGTGAAGGTTCGTGAGTTTATCCCTTGTCAACTTGACATCCAGCTACATCACCTTTAAATCCTAATATTCCACTCCTGGACCTCAAAGACTCATGTCCAGCTGACAAGCAAAAAGGAATTCACCCCAACTTCGCAAGTTACCCATGGTCTTTCCCAGTTTCAACACTGTTTTAAAGTCAAAAGTCAGCCAGGCATGGTGGTTCACACCTTTAATTCCAGCACTTGGGAGGCAGAGGCAGGTGGATCTCTGGGTTGAGGCCAGGCTGGTCTATATAGTAAGTTCTAGGACAGCCAAGGCTACATAGAGAGAACTTGTCTCAAACAAGCACACACACACACACACACACACACACACACACACACACACACACACAC
>NW_004949101.1:12581857-12606213 GCF_000317375.1 Microtus ochrogaster | reverse complement strand
ACACACACACACACACACACACACACACACACACACACACCAAAGCCTCTCCTAAGACTCATGACATTCTCTTAATTATAAACCCTTGTATCATTTTTTAAAGTCACTTGCTTCCAAAATATAATAGTACAGAATAAAAATTCTCATCCAAAAGGACAGAAGAAAACAAAGAAAGACTGAAACCCAATAGGGAAACCACCAAATTTGTCAGCTTCCTATTCTATATCTGAGATCGTGGTGGCATTATATGGGCTCCAACAGCCTTAGCTGGATCTGTCCTTCTAATTCTGCTGCCTACAGCTCACCTGTTCTCTCTTGAATTGTACCTCCTCTGGATCCTAGGCAGACATCAATACTTCTGTCACCCCCAATATCCTGGCATCTCTTTTGTCACATAAATCTCATTTTCACTGGATCCTACAATGGCATCTCACAGCCTTCTTGTAGGAAATCCAATCCTACCACATTATTTCTTGACCTCAGTGGCCTTCTGGAATCTTGGTCAAGTCTCCATGGCTCTTTCCTTCTTGTGTCTCTCACATGCCTTCAAAGTCAGCACCCTGTGGACCACTCTGCCAAGGCCCATTGCCCACTTGAAGCACTATGTGGCTCTGTCACCACTATCATGCCCTCTGTACATTTTGGCAGCCAAATATAAACGAAAAAGAAACCACATCCTTAAGTGGTTGATTCTGAGTAGAGAACATGGTCTGTGATGTTCTTTCTTCTATCTCTTCTTTCTCAAATGAATGTGTGTGTTTCCAAGTCTTGATCTCAGAGCACCTCGCCTAGAGGTCAGGACAGAACCCCCAGGTTCTCTTTCATGGTGATGATCCCTTTAAGAATTATAGTTACCTTCTCCCCACCTACCTTGTCCAACTTTAAGCTTGCTAATGTTCCTTTCCTACCTAAATTGCTCATTTTTCATATCTTTCTGTTCCTTCTCCCTCTGAGCCAAGAACAGTGAGTGACATGTACCATGTACAACTTGAATGTTACATTGACTTAAATTTTCCTTTCTGAAAAATTTAGCCCATGTCTATTGAATCTGGCTTCATTCAAGTTAAGTTTTCAGGGCATGGCAGCCTGTATGTAGGCTCTTTGCCAGGATAAAGCAAACATGGACTCTAGTCCACTCTCCACTGTATTCCTAATTCTACTTGGAAAAGTGGTGAGCACAGTCTCCACTCCGCCACTCTCAGCGTATTCTGGGCTTCCACACTTGCTCCGGAATAGCCCCTAAGCTCTGTTGACAACATTGTCTGCTCTACAGTCCAAATTCTGTATTCCTCCTGTGAATCACATGATCAGATGTATCATGGCCATCACCCTGGTCCTGGAACTTATTTTTTGTATTGGTGGCTTTTCTCATTTTTGTGATGAAGTGCCTGACAAGGACAACATAAGGAAGGGTTTATTTTGGCGCATGATTTAATTGTCTAGTTTATCATATTGGTGGCCCTACCAGCCCTAGCTGTGGTATCGGGAGCATGAAGTAGCTAATCATACAGAGGATAGTCAGGAAGCAAGATGAGATGATGCTGGTGCTTAGCTCTCTTTTTCTTTCAATCTGGACCCATGGAAAGATGCCACAGATTCAGGTGGCTCTTCCTTCCTCAGTTAAACTTCCACAGAAACACCTTCACAGTCACACTCAGAGGTCTCTGTTCTAGGTGACTCTAAGTCCCGTGTTGTTAACAGTGAAATTTAACAATCAGAAGCTAGGTGTGGTGGCACATGCCTTCAATCTTAGCACTTAGGCAGAGGCAAGCAGATCTTTGTGAGTTCAAGGCCAGTCGCATCTATACAGCAAGTTCCAAGACAGTCTGGGCTACATAGAAAGACAGTGTCTTAAAAAAATAAAATTAAGCATGTAAATTTAAAAAAATGCATATTGAGTGACAAAGAGATGACTGAAGACTCTCTGGGTATCTGACTGATACGGCATGAATTCTATTCAGAGATTAGCGTTTCGTCACGCACTATATATTTTCTCCATCACTGGGTCATCTCATTCATGCAGAGGATAATGGAGGTATGGTATTGGACCCACTGCTGTGCTCAGAAATTTCATTATAAATGAGAAGCATCCACTTGTGCTATATGATCATACTGAAAGCCATATGCATAAGCTTTTAAGTAGGAAATTATAGTCTATGGATTTCTTTCAGATATGCTTTTTACTTCTGACATTAATAGGAAATTCTCCCAGAGCAAAGGTCATTAAGAAGAATATGCATTGATGGATTCCTAGCTTGCCATGAGCAGTGTAATGGAGTGCACTGAACCCTTTTACCTTTTAAGGACTGGCTTACCATTTTCTCAATTGTATTCCCTTTTCTATTGTTTTGATGGCCTTTGATACCAACATGTCTAGGACTTGTTGTATTATGAAGGAGAAGCCAGATTTGGTATAATAGTGCCACAAAACAATTAGAAAATGCACCATCCCTCCCTTTCCAAGGGCAAAAGGTAGCATGTTTTGTTGTTTCCTATTTTGGAAGAAGCTTAGAGGGTCAGGCTTTTGGAAGTTAAGAGAGAATATCCAGCTACAATAGGACTTAGCATACAAATAAGATCAAAGCCTTACAATTTGTCACTGGAATTTCCTTATGATTTTTTAGATAATTGGATAAATTCTTCAGCTCTCTTTTGAACTCAAGTTGTGACCTGACATAAGAGGTAAAAGAAATTCAATTATAAATGTCTGTACGATTTCCTGATTGACATCTCAAGGGTTCCTCCCATGCTGTCCTGAAGGAAGGTGGACATCAAGGACCAGCTTGCTTCAGTAATCATTTCGTTAGAAACTGAGAGAGTAGAGAGCACCTCTCACCCCCAACCACACCTGCTGTACACAAATGTCCCTGTGAGGTTGGCAAGAGAAGTCATGAGGCCCAAACAACTTCCCAGTTGCCTGTTTAGACAGCGTCTGCCACTCTTGACTGCATGCTACTGGGAGATAGAGCAAGAAAAACCACAGACAAATTATCCATATAGTGCCACCTATCTTGAAATGTTAGTCACTGCAAATGTTCCACTGCAAAAAGAAAAAGCAAAGGCTACACTAAGTACCTGGCAAAATAGAAGACCTAAAAAAAATATAAATAAATAAAAAAAATCCTTTACTGTATGAATCACTTTCTTCTATAATTACTAAAAATGTTATCTTATGAAATCAGTATTCTCTAAACTACTAGAATATATGTATCATAATAGAAACCTCTTAGAACTTCAAGGTAAACATAATGGCATGAACATATTTATCTAATTAAGCTACCTTGAGTCTACACTAAAACTGCATTGAGATAATTTTGCAGATGTGATCTAGAAAAGGTTTGAACTAAGAAGATAAACAATTACCTTAGAAAGTTAGCTGTATGTTTACAGCTGTAATAGATCCTAGATCAATCAAGTGACATGCTAGGAACCATCCTGAGTTACTCCATAGGAACTTTTAAAAATCTCATGAATTGAAGATGCTGCGGTCATCCAGAAGGAGGAGTACCGATAGAGACTAGAATGGAGTTTGGCAGCTGTTGGAATGTAGTCAGAATTCCTACCTGAGAAAGGAGCAGACTAAGGGAAGATAACTCAGAAGAGGTGAAGGCAAAGTAACCGTGTTGAAAATAAGATCCTAGAGTGTGACACAAAGAGACCCGTGTGTGATTTCTCCACGTTGGCCTAGAACACTGGCACTGAACTTTAAATCTTCATGCAACAGATTAGACAGGGAACCCAAATATGAGTGTTCACTTCTAGAGAGAAGACAAAAGCAGATCCTTCTGCCGTGATGCCTCATCTGTCTCGCAGTTCTCAAAGGCACTCATCAACGCTCACAAATAATCCAGAGTTTTTCATTCTGTCAATTAGAAAATATAAATAAACTGTATTTATGAGAACTTCTTTTAAAGTATGGATCAGGGAGACAGTAACAGCAGAAAAAGATAACTATATGGCAAGGAATAATTACATGTATAGATACCATTTTACCCTTAGAAAAGTAACAAATACATTTATCTTTGCAATAAGAACAGATGTCATTTCCAACAGAAAAATCAGATACCAAAAATTGACTCTTGGATATTAAAAAAAAAGCATAAAAGAAGCCAAACCCTGAAGAGGTGGAAATGGAAATGAAGAAGTAGCTGAGTAAAACAAACGTGAAAATTATATAAATATATATGTTTAAGATGCCTTAAAGTATTAAAGCTTAGAAAATAATATTCTAGAAAGAAGAAGGCATCCTAAAAATAAATTTATAAAATTTATCCCAAACAGGCTAATAACTTTCAGACCAAAACAAAGAGTAAAGACAAATCATGGTAAAATTTTAATAAATTTTGGTCAAAGATACTAAAAACATCTAGAGAAACAAAAAAAAAAAAATAGACCGTATAGCTGTTTTTCAGATGGTGAATTAGAAAGACTCAAGTATTTCCAACATACATGCTGGAAATCAAAAGACACTGCAGAAACTTTATAAAGAAAAAAATCTACCAAGAATGCTATACCCAACTAAACTAGGAACTACGTGTACAATTGAATATAAATTATTTTCCGACATGCAAAGTACGGGAAATTCAATACCCTGAAATCTTTCATCAGGAAGCTACTGACAAATGTGCTACAACTAAAATGCAATATATATTCATGAAATAGCAAGGCATAGTATGTGAAAAATAAGAGAGATTAAGAAAAGAAGTAAAAGGAAGCTGGCGTGGTGGCGCAGGCCTTTAATCCCAGCACTGGAGAAGCAGAGGTGGCCAGGTCTCTGTGAGTTTGAGGCTAACAAGAGCTAGCGAGGCCAACCTGGGCTACAAGAGCTAGTTCCAGGATAGGTTCCAAAGCTACACAGAGAAAACCTGTCTCAGAAAAACAAAACAAAAGAATAGAAGTAAAAGGAATAGGAATCCATCAGTTTCAATTGGGTATGTCAGAAGGCTCCAAGAAAGACTTCAAGACAATGTTCCTGACAACGCACTTGCATTTGAACGCATTACAATGAGGTTTAGGTAACTGATAGAGAGTTGATGTTGGCTTAGATACATTTGCAAAGAAATTAGCAAATGATAAGTCACGTATTAAACTCAAGGGAAGTTACAAGTTGAGCAAGGTAATTGTTGGTTCACTATGTGACTTGGTTCTAAATAGGATGCATAGCCATGATAATATTACCTTTGAATATAGTAACCTCATATGTGGTGAGAGAGTAGATATAAGAAGGAATGACACTCTCTTCTTCCATGATGGGAAGTAAAAAATAAAATAGTGAACAACAAGAACCAGAAATGAATAGACATAGAAGCATCACTGAAAGATTGGAAAGTTTTTTATCCTAATCAAGGAGAAATTGGGGAGCCTGTTCCTACTCACCTGAAGACAAGTCATTGTGGAAAGCAGCTTTAGAAGTGCTATGAATTTAGAAATGTACTCTTGGCTTCTAGGCCATTCTGGTATTTGCCCCGCATCTTGCAACTCTGTGTATGCATCAGGAGCAAAATACACAGGTGACTTCTTGGTACTCCTTGGAGAGTCTGTTTACATCTACACTCAGTCTCCCCTCATGTCTTTTCTCCAAGCTCAGTATACTGGTAATCAAAATTGACCACTTTTTCCCCATCTCATGCCGGACCTAGGCAGCAGAATAGTGGCCATGTTTTTCGGAACTGTTTTATGTTTATGTGTGGTTTTGCCTACATGTATATCTGTACACCACATCCTTGCCTGGTGCCCACGGAGGCTAGAAGAGAGTATTAGATTCCCCCAGAACTGGTGTTACAGATGGTTGAGAGCTGCCCTGTGGGTGCTGGAAATGGAACCCGGGTCCTCTTGCAAGAGCAGATAGTGTTCTTAAACACTGAACATCTCTTCCTGCCCTAAATGTGGTTTTAAGTTTTGAAGGGCCAAGAATCGATGGACATATCCTGATTTCTCTCACTGCAGGGCACGTAGAGGTGGGCCCTTGATAAAAATGTTTGTTGATAGCCATAAGCAAAGAGGGCCCTAGTTTCCATGTGGATTCTAGACATCTTACTCTTTATGGATAGACTTGAGGTGCAAATACCTTTTTCTAGATGCCTGGAACAGAAGAAACATTCCAGAACATTTTATTAGAGATAGTCTGTGTGTGCTAATAAGACCCTGATATTGGAGAACGAGTCAAAAAGCTCTTCTATATTATAATTTTCCATTTTCCAGAGTTTCTTTTCACAAGCATCCTCCTTTGCCCTTGTCCCTCAAGACCAGTGGAATAGCCTCAGATGATGCCTTTACCCTGTGCCTCTTCCAGGGGCTTCCGTGCATTATACAGATGAAGTACAGGCTGCCGAGTGTCGCAGGCTCACTGCAAGGGTTTCAAACACCTCTGGAAGGCTTCAAAGTGTCACAAATGAGTTTTGAGTTTGTGTCTTCCCTATTAGACACGAAGATGTCAGCAAAATGACAGCCACTGTCTATCCCAAGGACAAAAGAGGGTCAGGAAGAATGAGTGGATGATACATAACCATGACATCACTGCAAAACCACGTGACATTTGAGAGTTTATGACAATATTTTACTGAAAAAAAAATGACCAGACCTTTAAATGGCCTATTGGGTACCATTGTCTGGTCAATTCGCTTTCCTCTGGGGTCTCTTCAAGGATGCTTCCCTTCTAGTGAAGTCAGCTCTGCTCTTCCTTTCTGTAAGAACCTGTTTGTTTTTTTTCTTTGAACCTGGAGTTTCTTCTGCAGAGCTTCCCTGCTCTCCCTTTCTATAAGATCCTGTTTCTTTCTTTTTTTTTTTTCTTTGAACCTGGAGTTTCTTCTGCAGAGCTTCACAGGACAATGTTACTGCATTTTCCCAAGAACTTGTGTTGGCTCCAAATGGTGTAATAGTTAGTATGTGTTCTCATAAAGACCTTAAGGTGTATCATGTGACCAGCATGGACAATGGAAAGCAAACCAGTCTCTCTATTCAGAGAATATGTCAGGGAATTTATTTTTAGCCTTTGCCATCTGGTCTTACCCTTTAAACCCCATTTGATTCTTATTCCAGAAAACTTTATGGTCCATTGTTCCCCATCGTAGACTGGTGTTTTGTAATCCTTCTGATGTGGGACTTAAAAAAAAAATTGGCTAGCGATCCATAATTTATTGGCCCGCTTGAATTCACAGAACTTAAAAGCTTGAAGAAAAGTCTTAAAGGGGCCTGCGACTGGCTTGCCCTTGCCTTGCTGCTGGCAGGAATATGGAAGCTGGACTCTTCTCTGTTATGACCTTGTTTAGAAAAACAGTGTATTTTCATTTGGTTGGTTATTTGGATGGTTTGGGTTCTGTTTTGCCTTTCTTTTGTTTTATTACATTTATGTGTGTGCATGTGTATGTGTATAGGAACATTAGAAGTCAGAGGGCAACTCTGTTACCATCTGTATCCTAGGGCTCAAACTCATTTCAGGCACCTAGCAAACCTTTCCCCACTGGCTGATCTCACAGGCTCCTGTTTCATTTTGTTTCTTGTTTTATGTTTTGCTCTGCTTTTGCAGTGCTGGGGACTGAACTCATAGCCTCACAGCCTTGGACATGTTAGATCAATGCTCTCCCACTGAATTACAATGTCGAGCTCCAACCTATGTCAGTTCTCAAGGTTTTCCATCGTCTGTGCTCCTCCATGGACTAGGAAAATAAACAGAAGTTTTCATAGTGAAAGACTTTTAAAAAAAAAAATGCTTATACTTTCCAGTCAATGGCAACGGCATCCTCCACTGTGGGTTACGTGGGAGCAATGAAAATCTAAGGCCCTTTCTCTGCCCCCACACTTTGACCAGTCGAAAGCACCTTTCACACACTGTACAGACTGTGAAATATATTTTGAAATTGAACTCCTGACCTTTAACTGACTCACCTTCTATAGTGCTCGCGGACTGACCCTAATTTTCACAGTGACATCTCTTGACTTTGCCATACCTCTCCCATTCACTTGGGGCATCAAAAGTCTTGAACATTTGCTCCTGTAGTTAGCAGACAGAGCTCTGGAGGGAGAAGTGTCTGATCACCTCCATCTTCGCCATGTTTTGTCTGACCACTCTGCAAACCTCCACAGCGTTCTTATTCAAATTTAGATTCATATCATCCAGCAAGATGGCTCAGCAGGAAAAATCACTCCCCTACTACAAGCCTGCCTTCTTCAGCTTGATTCCTAGAACCCTCGATGGAAGAAGAGAACCAAATCCTGCAGCATGCTTGTGCCCATGCCTACATTCATACACGTGCATATTCACTAATAATCACGAGTAAAATTATAAAATAAAGTTACATAACTTTCTTCCCTGGGTTTTTTTTTTGTTGTTGTTGTTTACTATCAATAATCTTCAAAAGTACTAACTTATCTACACTCCTAAATTGTTTTCTGCCTGTGGTCTGTTTTAAATATTAAGTTAAGGGTCTGGAGTCAAAGCTCATTGGTTCAGTGCCTGTTTAAAACCTGTCAGGCTCTTGATTCAATGTTCAGCACCAAAAGAGGAAAAAAACCAAATTAAAATATTTGATTTCTGTGAAATATTAAAGGGAGAAGAGATGATCTAAAAGGTTGACATGCAGATCCTTAACTAGGTTTGTATTTAGTTCAGCAGTTTTGTCCATGTCTCTGTTTAATTTTGGTCTTTGGTTTGTTTTTGTTGACAAAGCCACTAGGCTTGTGGCCCAAAGCTAGAATGTTTGCTTAGCATGTGTGAGGTGCTATATTCAGTTCTCAGCATGAAAACTTATTTTTTTAAAAAAGTAAAGAAGCATATTTGTTTATCTGTGTATTTAGTTATGACTGGTGTTAGATAAGTTGTTGAATGGGTAGAAGGTGAAGAGAGAAAATAGAAAGAAAAAGAGAAAGGAAGGATGAAGTCTAGGTGGAGTAATATTTAACAAGTTGGAATAATCACAAAAACCTAGAAAATTGGAAAAAAATTGATTCTCTTACAAAATTTTGCCTCAAGAGTTTTGGGCTGGAGAGATGGCTCAGTGGTTAAGAGCACTGACTGCTCTTCCAGAGGTCCTGAGTTCAATTCCCAGCAACCACATGGTGGCTCACAACCATCTGTAATGAGATCTGGTGCCCTCTTCTGGCATGTGGTCATACATGGAGGCCAAACACTGTGTACATAATAAATAAATAAATCTTTAAAAAAAAAAAAAGAGTTTTATACTTCAAAATATTTTTTCAACCATCTGTAGAAGTAGCTTTGTCACTAAGCTGACTGGTTCATTAATGAGATTCATGATCAGCCCAGAGGGATGTATGCATTCTATCTACCAAGGAATGTTTAACAGAAGGATCCAATGGCAGATGGTCTTTCTGATGACCATGTGACCAGGATGGTTGCTATATTAAGTGATGGCTATTTGGATGTATAGATGATGGTCTCTGTTAAGACTGATCACACACAAGTATAGCCTGCAGGTGGGTAGCTGCTGTAGGTCTCAGGAATGCCAACTAAAGCCTTTATATCAATATTTTTCATCTCTAATTAAGAGACTTTCTTGGAACTTCTTCCTTTTATCATTATGAAAACTATCAATCTCGTATTGGAGTGTACTTTTAGCAGTTGTTGCTTCAAATATTTGTTTCTATTTGAATGTTTGCTTAGGAAGATGTTTCTTTCCGCTCTGACAAAACGGTTTAGCTGGTCCTTGCTGAGGAAGCCTGGTGGCCTGTGTCTAACCCCTGGAACTCAAGTAAAGATAGCAAAAAAGAAATAAAAGCATTCCACAGAATTGTGCCCTCACACCCCCACGTTCCAAGGCATATGCCCCCATCCACCCACTTCATGGATGCACACAGACAGCGATGAGAATGATGGTGATGAATAAAAATATAAAGAAAATGTTTCTTCTATGCAATAGCCACTCTCTTTTAGAGAGCCAATAGTCAAGCTTCTGTTTCTTTAGTCATTCATTCATTCATTCATTCATTCATTCCTGAATGATGTTAACAATGATTTAGCTGTGCTATTCCCAGGACTTTGGTATCAGTTATCTTGAAAAATACACTATATGTGAAACAAATTTAGTGTGGTAATATCTGCCATTTCTTCATGGTACACCTAAAGAAGTTTAGTGGTCTGCATTAAAAGCCTTTATGACATGTATAGTATGATTTGACAGCTCTGTTCCTGCCAGTGCAGTCTGCAGAAGGAATTACATATATGTATAAAGATTTACCTGCTGTAGCATTTAGTCCAGTGTCATTTATATTTGAAAATATTTAAAACAAATTTAATAACCAATAATAACAGATTTGCTTAATCTTATGTTTATGTTTTATAATTTATAAAATATAAGTAGCAGATGTTTCATGAGTTCAAGTTAAGCACTGATCTTAGAGAATTTACTTTGTGATGAAAATATTTATAATGTATTGTTTATTTAATTCAGAACAAATTACTGTCCTATATTATATATGTGTATATACATTTGCACACTGTTAAAATACACACACACAACTTTTTGATGACACATGGCAAAGGTCCCAAAGTATGTTCTGAAGGAATGCTTGCACGCATTTGGACAAGTTTTTTTTTCTTTCTGCTTACCCCAGAGCCAAAACTTCTTCAGTGAAGATTAGCACGTTGAAATTAACACAAAACCCTTCCAACAAGGAGCTAAGATACTCCACCCCCAACCTTTACTGACACCACCTTCATTTCCCATTTATTTGCTGTTATCTTGAAGCTTCAACTATCAAAGTGGACAAACACACTGTGGTGAGGGCTATCTGTGGGCCTATCAGGCTGCTGAGCTGGAAATGAAGGATTATCTCAGTCCTTGTAAGGCAGCTTCAAACGGCACTAAATATGTGTAATTTCTGCCTGCCAGCGACACCTCAGTAATGCTGAAAGAAAAGGACGGTCTCAATACTTAGCTAGAGCTACCTCAGAGAGTTGGAAGAAAAAAATTCTGAGTGGAATCACAAAGTGAAATACATATTTTTCTATCTGAAGTAAACTTGTAAAGAAAATTCAGAGCCCCTCCTCTCTGAGTGATCTCAGTTTGCTACATAAAGCAAAGGTCATTTGTTGTTGTTTCTTATATTCTATAAGAGATAAAATGATTTGAACCCTTAAAGTAGAAATATTTGTTCATAATTTTTATTATAAAAATAAAAGCAATATATGTTCTTAATGGAAAATTTGGAAAACCATCTCAAGGTGATTTACCCAGAGTTAACCTTTTTTGTGTGTGTCTTTGTTTTTTCTTTTGTTTTAAGGCAGAGTTTCTGTGTGTAGTCCTGCTTGTCCTAGAACTTGCTCTGTAGACCTTGAACTTAAACTTGGCTTTAAACTCAGAGATTCGCCTGCCTCTGCCTCCCGAGTGCTGGGATTAAAATCTTGTACCACCACTGCCTGGCAACCTTTCTTTTTAAATTCATGAACTGGATGTTCACTATTACATTAAAAAGAGAGAACTTGTGTTTAAATCCTCTGAAAAGCTGAGGAGGCATCAGAATAGCTGCATCTTTCCTTTATGTATATGGGGTTGATGGTACAGCGTGATCCTAGACAAGTATGTGTCTGTATTACGACAAAACTGTGTCTGCAGTCTTCTCCTTGGATGCTGCATAGCTTGTTTAGCGTGGACCAGGAGATCGGAGTGGGTTGACCCGGCCAGTATCAGGATGCTGAGCCACTCACTTGCCTCTCGATCCATTTTCTCCAGGGCAGATGTCAGTGGATGGATTCATGCGCTACTTGAGCGGAGAAGAAAATGGAGTCGTTTCACCTGAGAAACTGGATTTGAACGAAGACATGTCTCAGCCCCTGTCTCACTATTTCATCAATTCCTCACACAACACCTACCTCACAGGTACGATGCGGTCGGCTTCTAACAGTCAGACGGCCAGCCCTACCAGATTTTACTCTCTAGTGTCTATTGATGGGAAACAAATGTTTCCTTTGCCCTGGGCAATGTCTCTTGGGACTTGGGTTGCCATACTGACTTCCCCAGCTCGCAGCCGTCCTGTGTGTATTTGTGAAGCTGTTTCCTCGCCTCTCCACAGTTTGTGTTGTTTTCAAGTCTCCTAGCTAGACTGTACTGGCCGGCACCTGATGTTTTCTGACCCATGGGATTTTGTATAATAAGATTGAGAGTGCAGTGAATTTTCAGGCATTTCCAGAAGGAATAAGGCCCAGAGTGCTTTCTTAGTATGAGGGAGGCTTGCTCCATACCCGGCACCACAATTTAAAAAAAAAAAAAAAAAGAGGAGGAGGAGAAAAAAACTACTTAAAAAAAAAAAAAAGAACTTAATCCAAGACACCACTTACAGTGAGTCTTGTTTTTATCACATACTAAGGACAAGATTGAAAAAGAAATGTGTCTGAATTTTGTACCTGTGGATTATCTTTCTGGCCTGGAAGTTGTTTTAGTGCCAAATGGCAATCCCTCAGTGCAGAAAACCTTCTAGCATTTGTGTGTATATCTATTACTCCCCCACGTGTCTGTGCTCTCCTTTTCACCACGCTGAAATAGTTCACTTTTTATCTGTCCACGTATTATACGAATGTGTGGTTTTCCTTTAAAACCCTGTTCTTTTACCTGCAGCCATCCTGCTTTCTCCCTCCAGTGCTAGGTCGCCTTTTATGGATGACAGAACCTTGAATTCTTGCAGGCTCACCCTGTTCTCTGTCCAGAGAGTCAGACCTCATCCCTCCATCCTGCCCCTCACCCCGCCCATCCGGACAATGAGCCCTGGTCCCTTTCTGTTGGAAACAAGGTACTTTAATAACAGTGTAGACCCTGTACGATGAGGCATTTTTTTTCCAAACTATTTCAGTGACAAGTTCTAGGAAAGTCTACAAAAGAAACTTTTTATTTTTGCTTCTTAGGACTTGGTTCACAAAGGTATTTCTACTTCTATCTTCCCAACTTAAATTTTTAACTCTACAGCTGTGTCTATTAGTAATTTTAGTATGTAACAAATTACATATAATTACTAACAACCCAAATAATATGCAGTTACTATTGTAATATATTGTGTTACATTGTAACATCACAATAACAGTTATGGGAAAATTATTGTCTTGAAATACAATAGAATTGTGTTTTGAAACACAAACAGCATTGAATACAAAGAATATAGTTTAAAATTCCCTTGATGGTTTCTTTTTATAAATTGCACTTCAGCAATGATTTTTCATGCAGACTAATTTCTTGGCAGCCATTAATATCCTCCTCCCTCAGCATAACTCTGTTCCCTGATCAGAGAGGAATCAAGTTCCTTTATGCTAAGGCTGGTGCACAGGTTTCAAGAAAAAAAAAAAATCAGAAAACAGAGCTTCTTGTTTGTGTAGCTACATCATTCGTGGGTGTGTACCTGAAGAAATCCAATTTAGCTTTCAAGAGAAGTTCCTGGACAGCCATGTGTGTTGGGGCACTTTCCCGTAGCCAGGATGTGGCCCCAGCCTCACTAAAACAAACAGTGTATAAACACAATGGAGAACAGTGACTGTGAAGAAGAACAGAGTGTGTGCCATTCTTCAGGAAAATGAAAAGCACTAGAGATCACCAGGAACCCTAAGCAAAATCCACACTCTAAAAATGTGTGCCTGGAGACAGATGAGGCACTGTTCTGGGAACGGAAAGGGACCAGTGGGAGGAGAAGGAGAAAGAGGATAATAGGGGGTGAGTGAAAACAAATAAGATCAAAGTACATCACAAACGCGCGTGAAACTTTCATAAGGAAGCCCATTGTTTTTGTGCAGTGGTTGTTCACTAATAAAAACTAGCATACTAATACTTGCATACTAATGCATATTTGCAATGCTTAGATGCTAGGAAATAGAAGGACTCATGTTTTCCACCTGTTCTACTAGGCATGCAACCCAGGGCATCTCAAGGTAGGCAAATGTTCTAGTAGTAAGTGACATGCCCAGCCTGCTGACTGTTTACTGGAAAAAGAGTTCAAGCCGGCATCTTCACATTTCTGCATCTAATTTGCATAACGTGATTTGTGATTATTGCGTCTCACTATTTGGGTTCTAGTAACATCAGTGGACACGTTTCCAGAAACGCAGATTCTAAACCGCGAGAGCCGCTAACTGCTGTCGTGGTCCTGAGTAGTCGGCTTGGTTTTCTTGCTCTGTCTTTTGAGCTGCTATTGTGCTGTGGTCTGCATTACACAGATTTGAATTAGATCAAATCAATTCTCACCATATTACACTTTCCTAGTTCAAAGTATTCACTTTCCTGTGGGGAAATAGAGAAGAACTCCACATAATCAGTAGGAGAGGGGAAAGGAGGGAAGGGAGGGAAAGGAGAGAGGGAAGGAAGGAAGAACGGAGAAAGGAAGCATAGATTTCTATAGGCTTTCAAGGTTTTGTTTGAAAAGTCCTTTTTTGACTTATGGGTCAAAACATGCCTTTACTTCATAAGGCTGCTGCTTTATTTACACACAAAGTGAATATAATACTCCTATTTCCCAGAGACCTTTAAATAAAGATGACTGTCTCTGTAATAAAAATTCAAACTCTTGCAAATCATTTAAACGTGCACTAAAATAGAAAATATATATAATCAAAGCCTAATGCAGAATCCAATTAAATTTAAAAATCAATGGCTAAGAAATAAATGAGATTGTAAACATGGATTGCAGCCCCTTGCCTGTCTGCTATCTTGGATTCTTTTCAGGTGCATAACCATGCTTCAGATCCATTTCTAGAACAAACGGAAACTCCAGAAATCTTATTTCATAGGAGTATGCAGTAGCCTAAGGAGGGTTCTACTCATTCACATGAGCCTAAGCAATGCTGGGCTCAAGCAGAGGGCGGCACCAGGGGGGCTGTGTTCTGGTTAGAGGAGTCACCCAGGTGACACAAATCTTGGCCACCCTGTCACCACTCTGCTCTTCTTGGAGAATTGTAACAACCTGTATTTCTGAGGCGCTTCACTCTCAACCCAAACAAGAAGAACTTCAAAACCTGGCTGTTGGGAGCCTAGGCAGTTTGGATGCTCACCTAACTAGACCTGGAAGGAGGTGGGTGGTCCTTGGACTTACCACAGGGCAGGGAACCCTGATTGCTCTTTGGGCTGATGAGGGAGAGGGACTTGATTGGGGGAGGGGGAGGAAAATAGGAGGCGGTGGCAGGGAGGAGGCAGAAATCTTTAATAAATTAATTAATTAAAAAAATAAGAGAAACACACACATAAAAAAAACCTGGATTTTTTTTATTCCCTTCACAGGGAATAAAAAAATTAAATATATACAGCCTGAGGAATGAATCTGTTTGGTATTCTCTTATTTGTGTCTTCTCTATCCCTGTTACTGCCCCCTTATTAAACATGAAGATGGACCCAAAAGGAAAAATACATACATAGGATGAGCTTGTTATTAATGACAACAGTTACTTTTGAGAATTTTGAGCAGTCTTGGCAGTGTACCTGTAGTAATTATGTTTAAGTTACTGTCTCTCTCTCTGAGGAATCTATCCAAGTGGCTCAAAGAGAGGGAGGGAGGAAAGCCTCTCTCCAGGAGGAACACTATATAATCGTTTCAACAGGCGACATAGCTGGCTCATAAAATTTCCTGAGCTCCAAATATCTGGAAGATACTGGTTCTATATAAAGGCAGCTATGTTCTGTATCATTGCCTGATTAATACCCTTATCTCACGTAGAACAAAATGCAAGATTTGAGATTTAATGTTGAAAAATATTATAAATTACTTGTCCCAATAATCTAATTAATTAAATTATCTCATTGAAGATCTCAGATCATTATTCTCTTCTCCTATATATTTTCTTGGCTGCAGAAAAAGCCTAGCTGTTCCCTTATGAAACAACCACTATTCAACTCAAGCTGAGTGTCACCCATTCCCGTCTTTTATCTCTCTCCCCTTTACTAGACTGTGGCGTGTACAAGCTTTTATCATTTTTGTTTAATTTAAATTATGTACAGTCCTAAGAAAATTGAGTAGTAGTATAAACTTAGAAAATAAATAAGCCCTGCTTGAATTTACCTTTAAATGGCACTCTTACATTAATCCCTTTATAAAATGAAGATAAATTCAAAAAGCAACGGTCCCTGTGGCTGAACATGATTGGATGCCATCTACATGACCCAAAGAGTGAGGAATTTAGACCTCATGCAGCAAAACATCAGCTGCTGAGGCTTGCCTCAATCAGGAATCCATGAACGACATCAGGTTCACAGGTACGCTCCCTGTCTTTTGGGACTAAGGATTTCAGGTTGATTGTGCACCCTAAGCATGGCTTTCTATAACCATTATTCATACCTACTTCTGTGTGAAAGTCCCTGATGGATTCTAGAGGTGGCCTAAGCCCCTCCTCCAGCCCCATTCAGTGTTCTTTCCATTATTCTTATCATGTATTGTCATAATTAAACCATACAGCAGAGACCACGCTGACTACCTCCATGGGCATGGAGTTGCCATGACAGCATGAGAAGATTCTAGATTTATTTTCCAGGGCTGGGAGGAGACCCTTAAGCCTATTGGAACCTAATATAATGTTCTCTTGGAAAGCAGAAATAGAAAGAGGAGAAAGTATAAGATTATGATGATAGTTTAAACTGCCTGCTCAACAGGAACTGTTATTATTCATATTTCACTCCCCTGTCAGGTGACAAAGTTATGGGTGTGCCTTATATTTGTATTCCCAGTAACCAGTACTTTCCACAGAGAGCATGTTTGGGAAAATGTATACACACACACACACACACACACACACACACACACACACACACACACACACAGACTTGCTGCTGATACTTCTGTCAATAATAAGGCTTAGAGATGAAATTGATTTTCTTAGGAGAGGGAATGGCTTTGCCTTTGTACCTTCAATACTTTCTCAGTTAGGCCTTTTAAGATCACTGGAATCTATAATCAAGAGGGTGTTGTGTTTTCAGTGGGACAACAGTGAATTCAATGCATTCTTGGTTACCTAGATTGCTCTCCTAGGTGCAGCTGTGAGATCATAGACCCTGAAAGAGCATCACAGAATTGAAAGTTGGCAAAAAAAATAGTACCCATCTCCATTTATTGAAGGTGATAGTGTTCACAGAAGGAAAACCCCAAGTTGACAGGGACATCACATTTTGAGAGCATAGCACTTTGAAGGGAAACATCAAAACATTGATAAACGTGAAGGTAGACGGCTACCTGCTGGGCTTTAAAGCGTGAGAAATTCATCAGAAGGTTGGATTAGTAGTGAAGCTGTTAATTCCTAGTTACTGGTTGGTCTTTTCTCTCCCTGGTGCCTCAGTAATCAGAGTCAAGGCTCCAGTGATTGTAACCAGCATTGCCACCAATGACAGGGAGCACTGCGGGCTGATGGAGGCACCATTATCCATCTGTCTGGAATAGAGCTGCAGCTTGGAGTTCAGTCTGAATTGGAAAGAGGGTTCTTGATCAGGCAGAGATGATATCAAGGAGCAGCTTTAGAAATGCCTAGGCTCAAGTGATGCAGGACAGAGCCCTAGTCCTTAGCCCCAGTCATATGCAAATATAGTGGGAGAGTGCAGTATTTGAAAGAGAAGTAAGGAATTTCAGGGACGAAAGTAAACTTAAGACTTTAGGGAGAAAGGGAGAAGAATGGAAATTATAACACAACTAAGAAAGATAATAGGAATTCCAAGACAAGGGACAGTGGGGATATGGATTTTCTCCAAAATATGCTTTCTTGGCATAAAAATAGAGAGGAGGACCAATGGAACCCAATCAAAGACCTTGATATTAATCCACACACCTATGAACACCTGATTTTTGACAAAGAAGCAAAAAAATATAAATGGAAAAAAGCATATTTAACAAATGGTGCTGGCAAAACTGGATATCAACATGTAGAAGAATGAAAATAGATCCATATCTGTCGCCATGCACAAAACTCAAATTCATGTGGATCAAAGACCTCAACATAAAGCCAGGCACACTGAACCTCATAGAAGAGAAAGTGGGAAGTACACTTGAACACATCGGCACAGGAGATTACTTCATAAATATAACCCCAGCAGTACTGAAACTGAGAGAAACAATTAATAAATGGGACCACCTGAAACTGAAAAGCTTCTGTAAAGCAAAGGACATGGGCAACAAGACAAAACAACAGCCTATGGAATGGGAAAAGATCTTTACTAACCCCACATCAGACAGAGGGTTGATTTCCAAAATATACAAAGAATTCAAGAAATTGGTCATCAAAAGAACAAATAACCCAATTAAGAAAAATGGAGTACAGACCTAAACAGAGAACTCTGAGCAGAAGAATCTAAAATGGCTGAAAGGAAATGCTCAACATCCTTAGTCATCAGAGAAATGCAATTCAAAACAACTCTGAGATCCCATCTTACATCTGTAAGAATGGCCAAGATCAAAAACACTGATGATGACCACTTATGCGGGAGAGGTTGTGGGGTAAAGGGAACACTACTGCATTGCTGGTAGGAGTGCAAGCTGGTACAGCTCATTTGCATGTCTGTATGGTGATTTCTCAGAAAGTTATGAAACAACCTTCCTCAAGACCCAGCAATACCACTTTTGGGTATATACCTGAAAGATGCTCAATCATACCACAAGGACATGTGCGCCCAACTATGTTCATAGAAACATTGTTTGTCATAACCAGAACCTGCAAACAACCTAAATGCCACTCAACAGAAAAATGGATAAGGAAAATTTGGTACATTTACACATTGGAGTACTAAACAGCAGAGAAAAATAATGGCATTTTGAAATTTGCAGGCAAATGGATGGATCTAGAAAACATCATATTGAGTGAGGTAATCCAAACCCAGCAAGACAATTATCATATTACTCACTCATAAGTGGTTTTTAAACATAAAACAAAGAAAACCAGCCTACAAATCACAATCCCAGAAAACCTAGACAACAGTGAGGGCCCTAAGAGAGACATGTATGGATCTAATCTACATGGGAAGTAGTAAAAGACAAAATCTCCTGAGTAAATTGGGAGCATGGGAACCATGGGAGAGGGTTGAAGGGGAGAGGAGAGGTAGGGAGGGAAGCAAAGAAAAATGTATAACTCAATAAAATCAATAAAAAATATTCTTTGGGACACTTTATTTCTTATAAAAATTGTTCATTTCATGAAGGAGCAAGAGGGCATTTGCAGGCTGTAGGTGCTAGATGGCAAACACAGTCTTTAATGTTTTCAGATTTTTTTCATCTTGCAAAACCCACACTTTTCATAAAGTATTCAGTTCCTTCTAACTGCTCTTTAAATGACGAATGCATTTGTAAGCCAGTTCACAGAAATGTCTCTAAACGTCCTTTGAATCATTTATGACAGAGCACTCCAGTTTTGCTTAGTTACTATCGACATAAAATAGCTTCTCTGCTTTTGAAGGAGACGAGAAAACAGTTTATCATGAACCAGGTATGAGTAACCGAGGAATAGAGATCCAGGTTACCCTGGATGATATGTTCCACTACAGAAGAGGCTGTGTGAAGTTTGGTAGTTGTCACCAAAGCAAAGGAAAGTATTAATAAGCACATGTACCAATTTCAAGGACATTGATGAGAGCCTAATGGAGCAGGGTGCAGTAAGGGTCCAGAGATCATATCATGAAATTCTTTGCATTCAGGTTGGTGAAGGCTGGAGGTCTGGAGATACTGCTATCAACTAGTTATAGCTTGTGAGGTCTGATAGGGAAGGGAAGGGAACTGAAACCAGTCCTAGGACTCTAGGGAAACAGAGGCAGGAAGACTGAAATCAGAGCTACATAGTATGATCCCTCTAACACACGCGCACACACACGTCCACACACACACACACACACACACAAACACACATACACACATACGCATGTACTCACAGTAAAGGTAATTGGCTACCAAAGGACCTAAAATAGCCCATGATAATTTTAACTTTCATCTTATAATGGTCCATCTTGCCAGGTCATGGCATGTATGGCCAGCCAAGACCAAGCTCTCTGCAGCATCTTGTTGTATCAAAAATGTTGGGGTACTTTACCTAGGGTGGTGTTCCCAGGGTCATCAGGGTTAGTTCTCGGGGTTCTTGGTCATGTTAATAATGGAATTTAAGAATGGACTCAGAAGAAAGCATGTAAGGACAGATTTATTAGAGTTTAAGTCAACAACAACCCAGCAGTAAGAACAAGCAAGCTGTCAATTTCATCAGCTGCCCTCAAAGAGGGAGGTGAAGAAGAGGACGAAGAGAGAAAACTACTCGCAGGGAACCACATTGGGGTGAAGGGAGCAGGTGAGTTACCTTCTATAACAAAGGAGAGAGCAAGCTCAGAGTGCCCCAGAGAACATGCCCAGGTTTGCCAGCTGAGATCAAAAGAAGAAAACGGGAAAGTTACACTTCAGAAAAGTAGGCAGGCTTAACAAAGTCCTGACGACGTAGATAGAAATTGCACACTGTGTCATGGTGTTGGTGCCGTACTGACACATCACCCACAACCCCCAGACAGCCATCTTCAGTTTCCTGTGGCTGTGGTGAGTTGCTCTGGTACAACAGCTTAAAGGAGAAAGGGTTTCTTCTGAGTCGCAGATCAAGGGCACAGTTAATTATGGTAGGGAAATTGGGTGATAGAAACTTGAAGCAGTTGGTCCCATGGCAACCACAATCAGGACAAGAGGGACAGAATTCAGAGTGCAGCTCAGCTCCCTTTATTCTGGGATCCGAGCCTGGAGATGATGTTGGGATTCTCTAAAGTAACAGAACTTATAGTGGAAAAATGAGCTTCTAGAGCAGCTCAGCCTGTGGGCATGTCTATGGGAGACTGTCTAAACATTCAAATATATATACTTATAGGCTGTGGTCCAGCCAACCCAATGACTGCCTATGACAGAAGGTCCAAGAATCCAACAGTTGTTCAGTTCATGTGTCTGGAATTGTCAGCTGATCTTCAATATACACCAGAATGCCAACGAAATAGGCTCTATTGCCAATGAAGGAATGGACTCTAAAAAGGGCAGGGAGTGGCTGGCAAAGAGAGACAGCTTCCCTCTTCCATGTCCTTATATAGGCTTCAGCAAAAGGTGTGGCTCAGATTAGAGGTGGGTCTTCCTACCTCAAAAAATCTGGATTAAAGATGTATCTTCCACCTCAGAGGTCCAGATTAGAAGTGAGTCTTCCCACTCCAAATGATTCAATTAAGCACAGGTGTACCCAGCCACTTTGGGGTTTTAATTAATTCCAGACGTCGTCAGGTTGACAACCAAAAATGGCCATCACAGATGCTATGCACAGTAGGACAGTAGGTGGGTCTTCTCACCTCAGTTAGCAGAATGAAGATAATCCCCCATAGCCGTGCCCAGGGGTCCATCCCCCAGGTGAGCCTATAGTCTATAAACGTGGCAGTGAACCCTAGCCATCACAGTACCAGTACATGTACAGATCTGTTCTTTTCTTTTATATGAATGCTGTTTTGTGCAGGAACAAACCTTTGGATGAATGAATCTTACAATTATTTCAGTTCTTCGCTTCCCGTAGTTCAGAAGTTTAGGAAAAACAACAGTGTTAATTTTCACCCCTCCCACCCTTCTCCTTTATGCAGCCGTCTTGGGGACAGTTTTGCAGTGACAATAAATTTTGAGGCAATCATAAATGGCAAATTGATTATCCAGCATCAGGAGTTTTCCAGGTTCTTTTATCAGCATTTTTTTTTGTCTTTGCAAAAAGACATTTGTGTGTTTAAATGCCCTAATTTTTCTAGGAAAGAAAAGTGATTATGCAAATGTACTTAACCAGCCTTTCAGCGCCTTTGCTAGAGCTGTATAGCACTGAGGAGCACCGTCTTTTGTTATGCTGATGGTGGGTATTGTGCCATGCATATAAAATAAAATTAAGCCAGTTGGCCTAATCCCATTTTCTTTCCCCTGTGTGTCTCCACAGGGCAGATGTTGTCCATTTCAAAGTCATTTTGGCAGTTTTTATCCACAAGTCATCCTTCAATTGGCTATAAAAAGAAGATCCAAAAGAGCAAAGGAGAGAAAAACCTGTCTGCATGCCCACTGCTAAAGAGGGAGAGGCAGGAGGGATTTTATTTTGAGGCTAGCCTACAGGGCGAGACTGTGACTCTAAATAAATAAAAACAAGTAAATAACTAAATAAAACATGTAAGTTTGTGATGTATTGATCAAAGAAACTTCAATTTGTCTGTTTGATAAAAGACTTGTCCCAAAATGTATCTATTATTAATCTTTTAAAAACAATTCTATCTAGTACTTGGTAGCTGCCAGGACTAGAGAGATGGTTCCAAGTTTAAGAACACTTACTTGTCTTCTAGAGGACCAGGTTCAGGTCCCAGCTCATGCATGGCAACTCATACTCCACCGCCATAACGAGTTTGCGGGGGGGTTGATACCACCTTCTACCCTCTGCAACTTCACCACTTGTGCAGTGCGTACTCATTGCTATTAAATGAATGAATAAATAACTATCTTTTAGATTGGTGACTTTTTTTAACTTCTTAAGGGAAAAAAGAAGTTCTGTCCATTGTCCATCAGTGCCATGGCTTTATCACAATTCCATAACTTTGTGACAGAGATCTCACTCAGGCTTCCTGTCATGAGTCTCTTTCCACAGAAACATCGACAGTCATGTTTGTGTCCCGCACAGGACCCAAAACTCTTGAATCTCAATCAGTTCGCAAGCTACATCAGTTTTGTTGGCTGCAGCTAGTCTGGCAAGTAGTCTGAATTTGCTGCGATGGCTGGACACTGACCATCAGCACGCCTTAGTCCAGCCTTCACTACTGATACTGGCTCTCCTATCACACACTACCCTTTCCACAGTAAATCTATCTGTGCACATGTGCATATGGAGGTTACAGAATGGCCACACAGGCGTGAAGAGCCCTCGGTAGAGTTCAAGGCGTTCAGCAGACCTTATTAAGAGGCAGAAGCAAGAGGCTGATAGAAATGCAAAGAGAGTCATAGGGAGTTAGGTAGCAAACCCTGTTGAAGGTGTGCTTGAGGTGCTGATGTAGAGTCAAGCATAGAGTCAGAGGAAACCCAGGTTAGTCAAGCTGCACAGGTGAGATGCAGGGCCATGGAGGCCATAGAGATAAAGCACAGGACCCAGTCCATATGAATGGGCACATGGCAAGTCAGATAGGCTGTCTCAGTCATGGAGACTTGATGGAGGAAGGTCATTGGTTAAGTAATAAAGAAACTTCTTGGCCCCATAGGTTAAAACATAGGTGGGAGGAGTAAACAGAACAGAATGCTGGGAGGAAGAGGAAGTGAGCTCAGAGACGCCATACCCCCTTCTCCTAGGCAGACACACGCAATGAAGCTCCGACCCAGGACGTAGGCTAGAATCTTCCCGATAAGCGCACCTAGCTGTGCTACACAGATGATTAGAAATGGGCTAAATTAATATGTGATAATTAGCCTAGAAGGGGCTAGATAGAAATGAGACAAACAGTGTTTAAAAGAATACAGTTTGTGTGTTGTTATTTTGGAGCATAAGCTAGCCAGGTGGCCAGGGTGCTGGGGACGCAGCCCCGCCGCTCCTATTACTACAGAGACTGAGCCAAGCTGAAGCCCCTGAGAGAGTTGAGTGTTCTCTGCCAGTCTGTTCCTGGAGCATACACCAAGTTAGGTTCAAAGGGTCTATATTCAAAATATTCTGTCCCACCAGCCAGCTCCCAAATAACCACACAGAGACTTGTTATTAGTTATAAAAGCTTGGCTGATAGATTAGACTTGTTTCTATCTAGCTTTTATAACTTAAATTAACCCATTTCTATTTGTGTGCTGCCATGTGACTCATGGCTGGTTACCTCATCTTGTATGCATCCTGATTCCTCTGATTTTGCCCTTCTTCATCCCAGTGCTCTCTCCCTGAAGGCGTAAGTCACAAGCAATGCCACACCAGTTTGGAATTATGATTAATAGGGTGGTATTTATTTAAAGGGGAAAAACTTACAGATCACAGCCCTCTGCGCAACCAGGAAGGGAGTCTAGTCGCCCGCGGAGCAGGAAGAGAGAGAGAGTGGAGAGGGAAGTCGTCGCTTTTTTAAAGGGAGAGAGACCATGCCCCAATGGGCGGGTATCTCAGTGGCTATAGGCTGGAGGAGAGGGAGGACCTCCCACAACACCTCCCCATTTTGTTTAAATAAGAGAGTTCTAAACCTACTATGAAATTATATACAATAAGTACAAATATCCTATTCTAACTAGCTTAGGTCTTGTATAAAAAATAACTTGGCCAAGTCACAAGAGAAAAGTAACTACATCTAAATAGTCTTCAACCCCATCGAAGATCTGAGAAGGGAAATAATGTTACCTGGGTAATTAGGAAGTTCAGTAAAACAACTTCCAAAACATGCAACAAATCACAGAGACAACTAGCTACCTGGGCAATCACCCAAAGTCAC
>NW_004949101.1:12571794-12575852 GCF_000317375.1 Microtus ochrogaster | reverse complement strand
CTGATTTTCAATAATTTTAATCCTGTCAATTAGTTGTTCATTATTAGTTCGTAAAGATTCTATCGTTCTTAGGAGTGCCATATTCTTCCTTAATGATAGAATATGGAAAAGAAAACTTAAACCTAGTAACAAGCAAATTAAGGTATCCCCATAATCGTATAAACCTTGTATGATGTAATCCATTGTATTAGCAAATACAAATTTACTAATTCATTGTATTAGTGAAAACAAAGCAGTAAAATTTGCGTTAGAAAAGAAAACTGCCATATTACCTATTATCCAGCAGGTGGCGCTGTTGCTGAGTCGCGATGAAAATGGGGTCCTGTTTCAGTGTCTTAGTAGATGTTAAAAACTGGAAAATGCAAGTTTCTCAACAGAGTAAATGTAATTAAATCAATTCCAGAGACGGAAGCAGAAACCCAGAATCCAGGGGTAGTGAAGAGTAACCTGGAAGCCGCTTATGCCTCCACATGACAGAGTCACCCTGAGGGGTTGCAGCTTTCAGCAACCGCGTGCTCTGGTTTGCGCCACTTAAGAGCTGTGTTTGCAAGGGAGATTTTAAAATGACTCAGAAAAGAGCAAACCACACAGGCAGAGGCTATGCAGGCCTGTGGAGTTTAAAATCCACGTGGGGAGGCAGATGATAGGGTGCGTGGGTACTGGAAGTATTAAGCTGCTAGCTCCACGCACAAGACACAGGCCAACAAGGCCGCCGCCAACAAGGCCGCCGTGCTGAGGAAGGGAGGCTCGCGCCAAGCCGAACTCGCTGCCTGGAGCCGAGCGGGGTAGGGAGAGGTCCTAACACCAAACGTTGGGTGCCAACTGAAGGCGTAAGTCACAAGCAATGCCACACCAGTTTGGAATTATGATTAATAGGGTGGTATTTATTTAAAGGGGAAAAACTTACAGATCACAGCCCTCTGCGTAACCAGGAAGGGAGTCTAGTCGCCCAAGGAGCAGGAAGTGAGAGAGAGCGGAGAGGGAAGTGGCCGCTTTTTTAAAGGGAGAGAGACCATGCCCCAGTGGGCTGGTATCTCAGCAGCTATAGGCTGGAGGAGTGGGAGGACCTCCCGCAACATCTCCCTGTCCCTCAAGGTATTGCCTAACCTCTTCCTGCCTAGGCATTGGCCATTGAGCTCTTTATTAAACCAATGAGAGCAACACATCTTCACAGTCTTCAAAAAGATTGTTCCACATCAAAGGTTACTGTCATCGTGGTGTTAGGTGTCCACCTTTTGATGAAGCCCAAGCCTTGTATTCTTTTCTCAGTGTTGTGTGTCCAATTGATCCTGGTATCTGGTTTTACTCTTATAGATTTGATACACACATCTGCTTATGGGTCCCGATTCATGGTAATAAACTCATAGGGCAGCACCCTTTTCACAGTCAAGAATAACTTGTATATTATGCTCTGCTTCATGAAGTTGGATACATGGTGGTAGCCACGTGCCAGTCAAGATACAGAGACATTCTTCCTCTGCATCTGTACTCAAACTGGAGTCAAAGGCTGTTTGTAATTGGAGTCTTTCAGAACAAGACAACCTGAAGCCAACGTTTTATATAGTATGCAGTAAGCATAGAACAGAGTACACTCTGATCTCACCAGTTCTCCTCAGGTCCTCAAACCAGGTGAACTTTGTCAAAAGAATTCAGACAAGAAAGACACTCAGAAAACAATATGGAAGATGGGTGGAGCTTATTACAAAGTGAAGAAGAAAGGGCCAAAGGAAGCACTCTCCTGCAGGGAAGTAGTAGTTAGTCAGACCGACCCAGGTACTAATCTCCATTTTTAGGTATATTTTGTATTGCTTTCTAAAATCTCTGGAAGAAACAGCTTGCCTTGGGGGTGTTTTCTGTCCAGGTGGTTGACATGGCCACTTGAGTTCATTCTGAAGGGAGAGACTAGTTATGTCTTTCTTCTGAAAAACCTCTGACCACATAGTAATCCTATGATAATTTGGGTGGTTCAGAAAGTTTTATCTCCACCCAGGGTCAAATATATGACTAATAATTAATTCTTTTGACCAAAACAAAGTGGGGGGTGGGATCACATACTAGAGCAGACTTAAAAAAAAAAAAACTAAAGAAAGAAAAAAACAAAAAGTACACCTATACAAATAATAGCCATATTTTACTAGGAGGAAATAGCCCCGCCTCAAAGTGCCTTCACAAAGCCTGCTACCCCCTCCTTCCTCCTTTTGTCCAACCTGTAGTTATTATTTAATGTGGTATTTTAAAGTGTCGAGGGGCAGTTGTGACGTTTTCTCCTTCTACCACATGGTATTCCAAATCCAGAGGGGGTTTGTTGTCATATTTCCCCTCCCTCAGAATCAATTGCGTTTAACAAGGACATGGGAAGGTCGCGCTCAAAACTAAGTACGGGGACGCTGGTGGAGACTGCTCACTCCTTCCTAGCTACACAGCAGCTTCCCTAGGTTCCTTTGGCTCTGCTCACAAATACCAATTTTATCAAGTATCCCTAGTATTCTTTTTGTTGCTTGCACTGTTGCTGTTGGCTACACACAACACAATTGTTGGTGCTTCCTGTGTTTCTTCTACGACCTTCGTATTTTTAGCTCTCAACACTTAGGACTTGATCAATTTTGCATTAATTTAGTCTATGTGGTGTGAAATAGGGATCCAGTTTGTTTGTTTGTTTTGGCGTGTGACTGTCCTATTGCCTCAGGTCAACTCATTGAACACACTAATTTTTCTGTACTGAGTTTTACTGGCTACATTGTTGAAAGTCAAGGAGCGATGAACTGCAGGTTTATTTCTAAGCTTTCATTTCTTTTGTATTTACCCGTGTACTCTTCCTGTACTGTTGCCATGCTATCTTGATTACTATAACTTGATAGTAAGTTCTAAAATTGGAAAGTGTGATTTTTTTCCAACTTCGTTTATATTTTTCAAGATTCCGTTGGCTAATTAAACTCACCACCACCAATATTGCCATGTGATGCTTGGGTCAGAATATCAATTTCTGCAGCCATATTTCTGTTGGGTTTAATATGAATTAAAACTGTACACCAGTTTGGGGAGTGCTGCCATCTTCGCTTACTAAGTATCTTCTATGAACAAAACTGTGTATCTATGTATTCCCCATGGAAACTTGGGTAACTCAACTGTTCTGTGCCTCTTTCATTATCTGGAGTGGATTCTGTTTCTTATAAAATAGTATACCAGAGAATTGATTTCTTTCAAGACCAACTGTTGACTATAAAGGTCTGTAGTTGGCTTCCAGTAAGCAGATACTCAGTATTTGTCCTTGTTACTATTACAACACCTTTCCCTCTCCTCTCCTGTCTTCTCTTCTCCTCCCAACCCACACTAGGGAGCCCTGATGCCACCTGGGCAACTCCGGTGCTTTGTTCGCCAAAAGAGCTTTTGATGAAGCCCGCATACCATATTTTCCTTGACTCAAAGGATTCTGGGGTTTATTTTGCAGCTGGTCAGTTGGCTGGGAACTCCTCTGTAGAGATGTATCGCCAGGTGCTTCTGTCTGGATGTCGCTGCGTGGAGCTGGACTGCTGGAAGGGAAGGACCGCAGAGGAAGAGCCCGTCATCACCCATGGATTCACCATGACAACAGAAATATCCTTCAAGGTAGAGTGAACCCAGTTTCCAAAAGGCAGCTTGGAGACCTGGCCCTATGGGGGAGGGGGGTAAAGTTTTCTCAGAAAATGTCTGGGTATTCCAATGAAGTTCACAGGCTTGGAATGATCTCCGAGTTTAATTCAGAAGCCAAAATGCAACAGTCTATCCTAGTAACCAAATTATAAAGTTACTGACTTAGGAAAGGAAATATCAAATAAATATCCAATATATCCCCAAATCCAAACTTTTTGTACATAATATTTGTGATAAACCTTCCGGTTTCAAAAAATTTGGGATTTCAGAGTTTTAGAGGCAAAATGAGAAGTGTGTAAGTGTCCTAATCTATGATGCTATGATTAAAACTAGAAACCTCTGATGGTGAGTGACTAGTAATAAGTATATTTATTTATCTAACTATTTATTTATTTATTTATTTATTTATTTATTTATTTATGGTCTTT
>NW_004949101.1:12566989-12571694 GCF_000317375.1 Microtus ochrogaster | reverse complement strand
ATTTATGGTCTTTTGAGAGAGGGTTTCTCTGTAGCTTTGGAGCCTGTCCTGGAACTAGCTCTTGTAGACCAGGCTGGCCTCAAACTCATAGATCCACCTACCTCTGCCTCCCAAGTGCTAGAATTAAAGGCATGCACTACCACCGCCTGGCTAATAAGTGTATTTTTTTTTCTTTGCTCATGAATGGAGCAGGTTTATGTCATGGGAAACTGTAGTGTCTTGGTGCATATTTGTTATGGAGAGCTGACAGTACAGATTTTGATTGGGTGATTTAGAACAGGCTTTGAAAACAGCTGGGTTGCCCTATGGTAGGCTGGCTGTTGTTGGAAGCAGAAATAATCCTATGATTGTGTCTTTGTAAGTCATGTTGTCTGTGCTGACATGGGGTTCTCACCACTCCGGAGGCAAATCAGGCAAGAGGAACTGGAAGTAAGAGTTGTGTTTCTAGGTGAGGTGTGTGACCTGCGTTACCGGAGTTCCTAGGCGAGGTGTGTGACCTGGGTTACCAGCGTTCCTAGGCAAGGCCCTGGGACCTGAGTTACCTGTGTTTCTAGACAAGGCCCTGGGACCTGGGTTACCAGTGTTCCTAGGCAAGGCCCTGGGACCTGAGTTACCTGTGTTTCTAGACATGGCCCTGGGACGTGGGTTACCTGTGTCTTTAGGATTATCCTTAGGACCTGGCTTACCTGTATCTCTAGACATGGCTCTGGGACCTGGGTTACCTGTGTTTCTAAGCATGGCCCTGTGAACTGGTTACCTATGTCTCTGGTCAGAAGTAGCTCAAGCGTAAACTCTTGCCCTAGTTAGACGAAAGTATGCAGCATCAGTGTGTGAGTCACTGAGATGATGGGGGCAAGGTCACTGAAAATGAGAGGGGAATGTCACATATGGAGTTCGTGAAACATCAGTATCACTGGAAATGGAAGCAAAGCCTTGGATCAAAAAGACAGTGAACCACACTTTCTTAGTCTTTTCTGTGCCATGGAAGACTCGGGGAAAGGCAGAAAGGGGTTCAGCTATCTTGGGGAAAGTGGGATTTTTTAGATTGAAATGTAGGGAAATTAGTCTTAACCCTGAGCACTTTGGATACAGCTAAATAAAACATGTGGAACAGCAAACAAGACACAGGGTTTTCAGGCCAAATTCTAGTCAGAGATATGAATTTTTCTGGTCTAAGCTACTGTGCTGGGCACTAACAGTGTGTTCTATGCCATCAATGTCATTACCAATGTGTGTAGGATGCGCTCTCTGTGGAATATGGTGGTGTTGTTTTAAAGACAGAATCTGTGCACCCTAAACTGGTCCTGAACCCCAGCTCGTGCCTCTGCTTGTGTCTCTAGAATGTAGCATTCCAGACACGTACCTGCACACCCAATAAGTTAGCCCCTGTTTAGTTCCAGTCTCACGTAATTGGGCTCGGAAAGAAAAAGTGGGGCCCAGAGCCAGAGAGAAGAGGCTGGGAATAGCCACTATGCCAGAGCTTCCTCCGAGTAGTGATGGTGGAGAGGGTCCTAGCCTTGGGAGGAGTGGGGATGACTTGCCACTACCCTTGAGTTGATGGAAGACTCACCTCCCACCCTATCTATGCCCACTTCTATCCCTTAGAGTCCCTTGAGAGTTGCAATACTGTTTTCTTAAGGTTTAGTCTACAAAATGTTTTGAGATCCTGGGAACAGAATAAACATCTAGCCCATTCTATGGCTTATTTCTTTTGACCAGAGCCTTGGCTTCCCAGCCTTAGCTGCCAGGTCACGTGAAGTGACTGACTCTTCCTGTGCACTTGACCTACAAGTGGTTCCTCAGTCACACCTGTGAGCCCCTGGTCCCTGCTTGCTTAGTGTCCCTATCTGAACTCCTGCAGCCAGCTTCTCAACCATGTCCAAATATTGTCAGCTTTAGAGGCTTAAAACTATATCCCTTGGCCTGCTGGTGGATAGGGTGGGTAACCAGGGTGGCCAGAGAGGGCCCAGGTAGATCCTCCAGACCCGTACCCCTACGCTCTTGCTCATGCAATTTGGAAAGACATGGCCATGGGGGCTGGGGTGGGTAGTGGAAATGCTGACCTGAATTGTAGAAAAGTTCAATAGCAGAATTTTTTTTTTCTCCAGGCACCAGGTGAGGAAGTTGCTGAGGATGTCACATTTGGGCTCTTCACTAAGAGCCCCTCAAGTGCAGTGCAGGACCCATGTGAAGGGCTCCTAAGCCTGGTGCTTAGAGACCCCTCTTCCCTCAGACAAATCCAGTCCCTGCTCTACGCAATTGTAGTGTGCATTCCCAGAGCCCATGAGTAAGACAACTTTGTAATGGTGAGATTAGGAACAAGGGATGGGGCTTTCCACTCGCCATTGTCTCCTCCTCAAATTGATCCTTGCCACTTAACTGTGTCATTCACACAACTCACGCTGTAACAAGGACTTTATGAGCCTCTTGCTGTTCCCTGACCCTACCAGGCAGGCTGTGTCACCGCACAGGTTGTACTGAAGTTCTTGGCTTACTTCTTTGAAGTGCTCTCAAATGTCACTCCAGTAAATGACTTCGAGGGCATCTCTATTTCATACTACTACTAGGGGTGACCCCATACCATTCAGAATGAAATTCTCATTACCCCCTCACACTGTATTTTTAAATTTCCATGTGGTATCCAGTCACCTTGCGACAGTCTGCTTAACTTCATCACTGCGTCCCTTGTTTACGTAATCCCCACAAAGACAGGGTCCTTCATTCTGTGAGCCGGGCCCATCTCCCTACAGTACATTGAATTAAACTTGACACAGAGACAGTGATCAATAGAGATCTGGAGTTCTGCCATCCTAGACCAATCAAAGGGCAGCCTCCCTTTCATGTCCATCACCTTTCCTCTGTCCATTATGTAAGAGATCTGCCTCTCCACTGTCTCGTGTGAAATTCCACGGATAGCAGCATGTTGGTGGGCAGCGAACATCCCTCCCACTGTTTCCTGTGCCTTTGGAGCTGACTTCCCCAGTGTGACTGGACTGCACCTGACAGTTCAGTGCACAATGAACCCGGCAGCCTCCATGCAAAGCTTGCCACTAGGGTGTCGCAGCGTTTATCTGCCCTGAGTTTATGTGTTCCTGAGCACTGCCACATGATGGAACTCACAAATCAAGGGTTCCCGTAGATATATGATACCTGCTTATTGTATGGACAAAAACAACATGTTACACCCTAGGGAGAGGGAGGACGCTGTAAGTCAGCCTCTTTCTGCTAGCCTTGGAGTTGGCTCTACTCCTGTCCTCCACAGCTTTGTTCCTGTTTTTATGCCACCTGCCCTGGTCTTTCTGACGGCTGTCCTGGAAATTCACCTTTCTGTCTCCCTCTCCTTATTCACACTCGGCCTCTGTCCTCTTTACCTAGGATGGCCACCACGCTTCCCACTCCATCCTAGGACTTTTCTCCCCCCAGGCAGCTACATTTGACCAGCCATTATACGGAACAGAATGGAGAAAGGCACGTGATGGAAATGGATGAAATGGTCAACCCAAGCATTTCTAAAAATAAGGTTTTTGTTTTCGGAAATAATTTAGGGTGTAATTTTATATGGCCCCACCAACGACCACCTATCTAAATTCCCACTGCTCCTGTCTGTCAAGGGCAAAGGAGTCCAAGGGAAGTTTTCCCGGTGGAAGTTAGTCATTGACCTGTGTGTTCAGTAGGTGTGGTGGTTTCAAAGAAAATAACCCCCAAAAGGAATGGCACTATTGGGGCCCTGTGGCCTTGTTGGAGTAGGTGTGGTCTTGTTGAAGGAACTGTGTCACTGTGGAGGTGGGCTCTGATCTCTCACCTATGCTCAAGCCACTCTCAGTGAGATAGTCTACTTCTTGCGTGCATATCAACCTGCACCAGCTACCTCTCCAGCACCATGTCTGTCTACATGCTGCCATATCCTGCCATGATGATAATGGACTGGACATCTGAACTGGAAGCGAACCACCACAGTTAAATGTTTTCTTTGTAGGAGTCGCTATGATCGTGGTGGCTCTTCACAGCAATAGAAACCCTAACTAAGACAATAGGTTGCCGAATGCAGTTTCGTAAGTCTTGGAGGAATAGGAAGCAATGGTACAAGAAAAGTCTTTAACACCCATGCCACTAATGTAGCATGTATGAAAGAACGAAGCTTAAAAGCTAGTTTTGCTAGTTTTCTGACCCTTACAAAATATTTTGAAATTAAAAAGAACAAAAGTCTACTAAGAGGACTAGGAGAGTTTTCAGTTGTGACCAACTTGAAATATTAAACAAAATTCAGTAAAGTCGTGATTCATATGAACATTTGAAAGAGTGTTTTAAGCAGTAGTTAAAAGTATTGTAGAGTTGGAGGAGAACTGGGCAGAAAGAGGAGAGAGGAAAATGGGTGAGAAAGAGAATACAGATGTTAGGGTGCTGCTCGGCAGCTGGCTGTCGGGCCAACGATGATGGGTTCCAGGACCAGCTCTGGCTCTGCCGCCGCAAGATCTTGGAAAATCTTCCCATCAGTTCAAGCCTCCTTCTTTATCAGCAAACAGGTGGTAGGAATAAACTCCTCCTGGGCTCACCGTAAACAGAAATGCAGGTCATGATTTGCCCAGCGCGCGGGAAGAACCCTGCAGATGTGAGTCACTGTCATCTTAACTAGAATGCAGAAAGCCAAACTTGCATCTTCTCTTTGCGAAGATAAAGGCTGTCGTGTGTGGAATAAGAATCCATG
>NW_004949101.1:12530672-12566448 GCF_000317375.1 Microtus ochrogaster | reverse complement strand
AGAGTAGAAGTAAATCCCCTGTAGACCAGTGAGGGGAGTTTCAGTGTCCTGTCTGGTTGGCCCATGCCCACTAAGAAGGTGCCAGAAGCCCATGCCTGTGTGATAGCCAGCACCATCCTGACTTGGTTGGGAGCCTGTTTGCATCCACAACCTGTGTGCAAATGTATGAAATAAAAAAATGTTACCTCCTGACATCACTTGCTTTTTATAGTGCACTTATTTTGATGGACTCGGCTGTGATAAAAAGTTCAATTGATTATGTATGAAAGGCAATCTGTGAGTTCGCTTCCAAGAAACCGTAAGCGTGGTTCTTGCTCTGTGCAAGCACATCCTTCTTAGAAGAGATATGCAAATGCAGCCCAGAATTAGAAGGCCTCATTTATACTCCTGGGCAAGGGAAGTGGCTTAATGGTGTGTTTATAAAGAAAGCTTTGCACCACACAGGAAAGGGAGAGGAGTCCGTGGGAAAGGCTCTAGTGTGCAGAATGGGAGCAGAAGTTACAACTGGACAGGAGAAGGTGCAAAGAGTCGATGTAAATAAACGCAGTGTATGGGAGTGTGACGTTTGAATAGTGTGGATGGTGGAACACTTAATAAAGAAGGGGCTGGGGAGATGGCTCAGTGGTTACAAGCATTGATTGTTCCTCCAGAGGACGTGGGTTTGATTCCCAGAACCCACAGAGGACAGATTACAAGGGTCTGTAACTCCAGTTCCAGGGGGGAGGGGGGGAGGGGGGGTCTTCTGCCCTCTTCTGTTCTCTATGGGCACTGCATGCACATGGTATGCAGGCATACACGCAGACAAAAATTTCACACACATAAAATTAAAAAAAAATCTTATAAATAAATAAGTAAATGAGATTGTATGTCAATATCAGTTAAGTGAAAAAAAAAAAGCACTTTGGAGAAATAGTGCTCAAATGCCCAGTGGTGAATATACTTTGCAATCTGATCCTTTGATCATCACTGTAGACAGTTTATAATGAAAAATAATTTGGAAACCTGTGAGAGACTATGAATGAGTTCCTATTATTCAACTCGGGTTTTCTTCTTCCAAGAGTCTATTCCTAGAAGAATGCACCCATCCAACAACTGATGACTAGTTAATTCAATCGTGGAACTTCCATCTTTCTAGAATTTTGTGCATTTACTGAAGCTTATGACATATAATCTATTTTCATTGTTGGGTGTAAAACCTAGGGTACAGAGTATCGTACCACTGGGCTCCAACTCCAGCCCTGACGTAAACATTTAAAACAAGTATAAAAGGAAAAGTGAAGTACTGCTACATGTTAGAGCACATATGACCTTTGAAAACACACCAACCCCCAAAGCCATGTATTCTACAGTTGCATGTATTTGAAAAGTTTGGGAGAGCAGAACGAAGAAGACATAAGGATTCAGGTTGTAGAGCCGATTGCTGAGAGTGTGAGCGTGAGGTAGGGTTTGGGGAAAGCAGGCAGCTGCTGATGGGGGTAGTTGGAGAGGGTGAAAGAATGAAGGTAGACTCTGCTGGGATTTACACATTTGGGATGCTTTAGACACTGTTGTCATGAACACAAGGCCTATCTCCATTCGGTTGCTATTTGTTTGACTTTGATGCGGACTATCAAAACCAGGGTCTTGCCAACTCCAGGCAGATACCCTGCCACCAGGCTACATTCCTATCCTTTTATTTATCTCTTAATAACCGTATTTATAAAAATATAGATTATCAAAACAAAGTCACACAAATGCATGAAAAGATAGACCAGAAGTTTGGTTCAGAAAGTAAATTTATGAGTAAAAATTTTTGCCTTATCATATTGTAAAATTTTTCCTGACAAGACTAAAACGGTTTCAGTACAAAAAAGTGGAAGCTACAATCAGCAAATAGAAATACTTTCCCCCACCTGCCCCTCCACCAAAGCCCACACTTTTTTCTCTTTTAATCATACAGAACCAAAATCCAGAACTACACAGCCCATTCCAGCCATTCCAAGCCATTTGATATAATTCTACAATTTTTTTTTAAAAGACAGCTACTTGAGCTGGGCATGTGGGTCAGTAGTAGAGCACTTGCCTAGCATTCATGAGGGCCTGGTTTTAAACCCAGAACTGCTATAAACAAACAGCAATGGAAACAAATCAGACACACACAAAGACTGAAACAAACACCCCTCCCCACCAATTTAACTCCAAGGAAAAAATGCACACACATTGCTCAGTGTTGAATGTATATGTGTGTGTTCTTCCCTTAGGAAGTCATAGAAGCCATCGCAGAGTGTGCGTTCAAGACGTCACCGTTCCCCATCCTCCTGTCCTTTGAGAACCACGTGGATTCGTAAGTATCTGGAACTTTCAGTGAGCAGTCTTCCCCAACGAGGCCTCTTTAGCAATTTCCCACCCGATTTCGGATGCTTTGCTCTCATTGGTGGTGTCCTTCAATCATGTTGTGCGGTGAGTGGCAAGCTCTCATCTGCCAAGGAAGAACTGTTCATTTAAATCCTAGTAGCTCTAAGCTAGCCTCTGGGCTTGTGGGGTCTATCTTCACGCCATAGGACGATTTTGAGGACTTCGCTTTACATTGTGGTGGAGTTCATTGTCTTTGTACTGATGGTCTATTACTGACTTGGAATGCAGTGGGCCATTCCTTTTTTTTTTTTTTTTTTTTTTTTTTTTTTGGTAAACCAGGCTGGCCTTGAACTCACAAAGATCCAAAGATCTACCTGCCTCTGCCTCCCGAGTGCTGGGATTATAGGCATGCGCCACCACCGCCCGGAAATTCTTAAAGCCTTCTTTCAGCAACTCCTCCTGCTACAAATCTCGTTAATTTTACTGTCTCACAAGTCCAGTTCCCTCTGCCTGTGTCTGGTGGTGGAACACCATACACTCTTTCTTCTTCAAACCTTAGTTTGAAGTGGCCAGTTTTCTCAGTATCTGTTTCTAGTTTGTTCTGAGGACAGTGCGCCATTTACTGCCCTATGTTGTTTTATTGCAAGCATCTCATCGTGTGAATGAGAAAATCTCTATACATGATTTTCCTCACACTCCCGAGGAGGCATGGATGAGAACAGAATTTATTCCGTTTCTTGCTATTTTTCCTCACCCCTGCAGTGACTGCATTTAACACCTGGTTTGCAGAAACAGCTCAGATTTGCAAGGGACTTTATCATTTTTCCTTGAATTCCAACAACGCCTAGCCACTTTTTTGTTCAGGCGTAACAGTTTTCAGACTTGCTGGCAGTGCCTGGCTTTTGTTTTCTTTAATAATGGACCTTTAGCGGTGTTCTTTTCTTCAAGAAGTGTGTCTACTTAAAGGAGACAAAATCGAGACATGCAGTTCAATTTGCAGTCTCACCCGCTGCCCAGTACACTCTCCCTTGGGGTAGACAGAGAGACCACATGTACGACCACCAGTGACATAGGAAAACAGCACCAAACACTGTTCCTAATATGTTACATGCTCATGCAACCCGTACTATAAACCCTAGTGTTGACCAAAGGAACAGTAGAGTGACCCTTATCTTACTAGTAAAGAAACTGAATCCCAAGTGAGTCTTTAGCTTGCCCAAGGCTGTGCAACTGAGGTGAAATTCCAACCAAGCTAGCCGGGCTTCAGAATGTAGGCTCTGAATCAACAATACATACATGCTCATGCACGTGCACATGCGTGCATACATGGGCACACAAACACACACACACACACACACACACACACACACACACACCACATCAGAAACCCCCAAGACATGAAATCAAGACAACCAGAGCTCATCTGTCAGCCAGTGTTCGCTCTGATGTGGCTTGTGAGCCTCCACTCCAATTGCATGGAGATCCCAAACTGTGCACCAGACCTAATTCCTACACTGTGCACAAAAACAAAGAGGCTATAGCACCAGGGTGCTGCATTTTCTGGGTAAATGAATGTAGCTGTTGCAAGTTATGTGTAATTCACACCTGAGGAAAGAAAGCCGGGAAATGACCTTCCCGGGACACACAAGTGTGACAATGTTAATGGCAGCACAGGACAGAAGTGCTGACTTCTGATATGAGTGGAGTTGTTTGACAGGTCCTCCTGTCAGGAGGAATACCATGCACCCACTGAAAGCAGTGGACTCCCTTAGTGAATAGACCCCTATATTTGATGGGTGGGTCATCTCACCTAATTCAGCCTTGCTCCTCATGTCCTAGCTCTTTCTTTGTCACCCAAAGTAAAGCAACCCTCAGAATCATGAACACAGTGACCTAACACCACACCCCACACACATCACGGGCCTGCTTTCCATCTCTGGTAAACCATCTCAGGGTCCTCTGTCCCATGTCTGCAAGGCCGGGGCTCAGAACTTCTCCCTGCTAATTTGGTCCACACTATCAAAAATATGCTTATGTGTGGTGGGAAGAGGTTCACAGATTTTACTATTTTTCTCTTCAAACATTCGAAATCACCTACTCATAGATAACGGGGGATGCTGCTCTTAGCTACTCTCTACCCTCACTTGCCTGCTACCGAGGATCCCCAGAGAGCTGCTCCCCACTTTTTTAACCCCTGTTTAAAAAGGACCCCCACTTTCTGCCAGCAAGATGGCTCAGTGAGTGAAGGTGTGGGCTCTGGAAGCCTGGCAACCGGAGCTCAGTCTCACAACCTACAGAGGTGCTGGGAGAGAACCAGCTGTGCAGAATTGACTTCCGATCTCCACATAGCCACTGTGTAGCACACAGGCTCCTTGCTGTACACTCACCCACCACCACCACCACTACAAACAAGAAGAGGGGGGAGGGGAGGGAGGGAGAGAAGGAGGGAGGGACACAGAGAATGTTAGTTTTATAAGGTCCCACTTGATGTGTGATTTAGCATTTTCAAAGAAAGATTCTTATATTGAATTGGGTCAAAGTGACTTCCAAGCTCGGCTTTACCACAAACTGAGATTTTGACAAGGTCCAAAAAGGGCATTGCTTTAGTTTATTTTGTAGGGTTTTACCCCCATGCCATGGGGTATGTTCTTTGTCAGAAGACTGCCATCTTTGGCAGATGCTATGAGGATATTTTAATGTGTTCAGGAATATGTGCCATGACATGAAGCTCATAATATGTGTGTGAATTTTTCTTTCATTTTATTATCATGGCAGTTGATGTTGATTCTCTAAAAGCCACAGAATTTCTTTGCTAATTGTAGTTAATGCCATTTATTTCTGTGTGTATGACCTGCAGTTAAGCTCTCTCTGTTTTCCACTAATGTGTGTGCACACGTGTGTGTGTTCAGTTTGCTCTCTGCTCTCTTGGGAAGGCATTTGTCTTTATTGAGAACACAAAGGGCCTGACTGTTGAGTAGCACACTTCGCTACCTTGGATACCTGCATCTTCCTCCCCTGTCTCCCCTCAGACGTCTTTCCCACTGCAGTCCCCAAGGTAGCAGCATATGTTCTCTGGGAACTGTAGTAAGAGCTGTGGGCCTCTTCCCACAGCCCGGCTCCTGGCCACCTTGCTAGCTTATACCCCGAAATAACAACACACAAACTGTATTCATTTAAACACTGCCTGGCCCATTTCTATTAATGTGTGTAGCACCGAGGTGCGCTTACCGGGAAGATTCTAGCCTACGTCCATCCTGGGTCGGAGCTTCATCGCGTCTGCCCCAGAGAGGAGAGCTATCGAGTCTGAGCTCACTTCCTCTTCCTCCCAGCATTCTGTTCTGTTTACTCCACCCACCTATGTTCTAACCTATCAGGGCCAAGCAGTTTCTTTATTAGTTAACCAATGACCTTCCTCCATCAGGGAACTTCTTAGAAATTAGATCTAGATGTTGGCCCTATACGAGATTCTAAGTGTGAAGCTTCATTTTAATGACACTCCACATGGTTTGAATGATGTGTGTGGCTCATCAGCTATTCATATCAGAATTACCCACAGCCTTGCCCAAAATGCAGGTTCGCTGCATTGTTCCCAGGTTCTTCAGTGAAGCCTGGCACAGGTACCCTTCTCCGAGCTGAAGTCAGAGAGCACATGGGCCTTACCGACTTCTTATGTAAATTACCATGGGGCAAAAATCATCTACCTCACCAACCACTTCCCTGCCTGTTCAAAAGGTCCCATCCACATAGCTAGAGGGTTGTCCATAAACCACCACCTCTGGTATATTTCAGGCCAGTCCTTTCTCACACTTGTGAGACCTATCATCTCTATCCTTAGGGCTCCAGAGACCACACAGTAAAATCCTGTTTAAGCAAGACAGGAACAGTAGAGAAGTGTCAGGCTTTGCTGTGGACATGATTTCAGCTGAGGCAGGGGGATTGCATATTTGAAGCCAGACTGGGATACACAGTTTGAAGCCAACTTCAGTTCCATAAGAAGACCTTGTCTCAAAGGAAAGATGTAAACTTGTCATGTGGGGCTTTGTAAGTTCTTGGAATCTTTTGTTTAACTCTCCCTGCCGTTCCAGGAAGATAATAACTTTGAGAGTTGACATATGAACCCCCAAAGCTCACCTGACCATGGAGCCCTGCTTCGTTTCTGTTAGAAAGAGTTATAATGAGCACTTTCCTTCTGCACCACAGCAAAATGCCAGTCTAAGAACCCCCTTCCCAGAAAACACAGTGTATTCTAGGCTTTCCCTTCAGGGAAGGAGTGAAAATACGAATTATATCTCATAATCTTTATGATTTACTGTAAAGCACCATCATTTTCATCACAGTTACTAGTCTTCTCTTCAGTATGTTTTTTTTTTTTAACTAGAATGGAGTGTCTTTGCAGGATAACCAGGGGAAGTCAAGACCCACAGTCTGTAGATCACAATCAAAGCCCGTAAACCCCAACCCAGCAGTACTGGGTACCACGTAATGATGTTTATCACTGCACAGGATGAGAAAACTGTGTTTTAATTGCATCTGAAAAGGTCAAGGGAAACAGGAGTGCTGCAAGGATGTGGATGTTCCCTCTCCCAGCGTCATTGCTAGGGATGTAGGCACAGGCTGTCTCGGCTAGCCACAGACAGGGCATCCCAGCCCCGTGGGATCCTTGTATATGCATCTTGGTCTGGCAGTTCTTCTAAGGTGTTTGTACCCATTGCTTCATTGCACCTTCTCAGAATCCTTTGTTCAGTTCCAGGAGCAGTTAAAATCCTTCTCCTGGTACAGATTCAGACCAGTTCAGAGCGAGGAGTTCAACTAGGCAAAGCCTGGTCTCCAGCCCCGTCAGAACAGGCTCCTCCCCGCAGCCAGCATGGGCTGCCTCCTCCCTCTACTCCACTCTTTCGGCACAGAAAGGTTGCTGACATGCAAATCTGGGCCCAGAGGTGTCTATCTGCCTGTCTTCTCAGCACCCTGGCCATTGAGGCAGGAGGATCTCAAACATCATGCCAGCCCAGACTGCACAATGAGACCTTGTCTCAAAAACTCAGGAAAGAGAAGACTTGCAGATAGCTTTTGCCAAGGCTGCTTTGTCCTTCCTCCAGCAACCCTCTCATGCACACACAAGCCCACGTCTGCTTAGTTTCCTTCTGCATGGGTGGTTCTCTCTCCAACTACTTTCCTCTTATTATCACTCTTCCTTCCCCTCTGTTCTCATAGGTACTCCTTTTCTACCTTCTGTTTGATGATGCCTTTCCCCCAAGAATTCACATGGAATCGTGAAAACATTCCTATCCCAGGTGCCTTACAGTTGACATAAAACCAGGGAGTCTAACCAAAGGAACCAAGATTCTAACTCCGGAATCTCTTGGCCCCAGAGACAGGAAAAACTGTACTGTGCCCTCATCTGGGTTGTTAAAAATAGCCCCACAACCAGCCTGCGAGCTGCAGGTGTGTGCATGTGTGTGTGTGCATGTGTGTGCATGCGTGCGGGCATGCGTGTGATATTCAGGATAGTGTTTCGGAATGATGGAAATTCATCCTGGCTGACCTCCTTCGGCGTTCGCAATGAAAAGTAACTTCTATGAAAAGCAATCCCCATAATTCTTTTCTTCTTGCTCTTAGCCCAAAGCAGCAAGCCAAGATGGCCGAGTATTGCCGATTAATCTTTGGTGATGCCCTCCTTATGGAGCCACTGGAAAAATACCCAGTAAGTAGCGGTGATGCCCTTGAAGGAGAGCACTTATTAGTCACAGGTGGGCAGCTACTGCTCTGTGTAGGCAGATGAGCCGTATGGTTTGATCCATGGGACTCAAGCACAGTGCCCAGCTGAAGTCAGAATGTATGTGTCTGTTTCCTTCTCTTTTCCAGTCTTGTCCCTCCGTCTCTGCTTAGAGAGACACAGCAAGTTTTTTGTTTTGCTTTGTTTTTGTGAACAAATGTCTGTTTACCCGACATAAGTGACTGGGGACAGGCCAAAGTAGCAGTCCCACAAAAATCTAACGTGGTGCACCATGAGTTGATCGGGGTTAACTTGCAGCAGTGTGGCTGACTGGAAGGCAGCTGCAGACTCCAAAAGCCTACTCCAGCCGTGGGTATCAGCTCATGAAAGATCCATCTCTGGTGCTCCCTGACCGATAGGCAGGCAGCTAGACAGGCTGAATGATCCATCTCTCCTCCGGAGCTGTCCATACTGCTTATGTAACCATAGAAAGGGGCCTTGAGAATCTTGTCGATTTCAAGAGCTTTCTCAGGGTGTGAGATCTGTTTACTTTCTGAATCTCCTCAGTCTCCATCTTCCCTTGGAGAGAGAACGTTACAGTCAGGAAAGCAAGGTCCTCTTCAATGACAGCCAACTCACAGGGACAATCCTAGAGGACAAGACTCTAACCCCCACCCATGGATCTCTGTCACACCCTTTTGGCATAAATGCAAAAGGTGGCAGCACTGATTTCTCAGCCTGCCTCTGCCACCTGCTGTCCACTTGCATCCAGCTTGGAAGCCACGCTCAGGCTTCTGTTGCAGGCATGAGCGGATTAGATGCCCAAGTCTCCCCACGCGTGTTCAGCTAAGAGCAGCTCCTTGTTAAACGTTGTTTGTAAGCACCTCCCTTAGTGCTTTTTTTACCCCTTTAAACAAGATACCGAGGAGCTGAGTAGATTTGATTCCCTTAAATGAACAGTTATTAGCCTGTCCGTGTGTCCTGATGCTTGAACAGAGGACTGTCAGCCAGGTGGACTGCCTTTACGGCAGCCTGACAGCCCTGAACATTATATGCCCTCCTTGAGGAAGCTTCTTGTTGTCAGAGCACAACTCCAGTTCCATGAAGCCGCCTCTCTGTTTAACAACAGCTTCTTGCTGTCACTAGGCACCCAGACCAGAGAGGAACCTGCTTCCTGGTGGTTCAGCATAGGCTTGTGATTCGTGTAAGCCCAGTCTTTAACTGCTTTGGGGTTCTGTGCTGGAATGGGTGCAGACACTCCTGCCACGCCCCCTTTGCCACTGTAGAAACAAGCTTTGTCTGGAGACACCCTCCTGTGCTGCCCCCTGGCGTTGCGGTATGAGGGTTCATAAGACTTTCCTCCAGCCTGCATTGCTCTTACTCAGCAGGTGACTGAACTGGGCACTGGAAGAGGAACTGATGGGTGTGGCAGCAGAACAACATCACAGGGATGGCTGTGGGGCAGGAACAAAGGGGCTAGAGGCACAATGAACTGGAAAGAACTGAAAAGGGGAAACTGAGACCCAGCTGATAGAAGTAATTACAAAAGAAGCTAAGCCTTAAGTTCCCAGTGTCCCAACATGTAATGTTAGAATTTCTATGTGCTCAGGGTCCTGACACCCTAAACTTTTTGGGGAGTTAGAAAGCAAGTAGACACTACACCCTGCTGCCGATCACTGATGCAAAAAGCTGAAAGTGAATACAGCTGTCCAGGTCCGGGCTGCTGATGGTTAAAGCCCAACACTATGATCTCCAGCCGTAGATCGTTGGCTTCTTAAGCCAGATCATTAGAACCCTGGCTCTCCTGGCTTGGAGCTGTAAGTCACTGGGCATCCCGCTTCAGGCCCCTGAGCTCAGTCTTTAAGGGTCTGTAGCTTGTAACACCAGAAGAACTTCATCTCCTTATGACCTCTGAGTATACTAAGGGGACGCCACCCAGGGGACTAGGAGCAGCCACAACCCTGTTCAGAAAGGAAAAGAGCAGCCATAACCTAAAGTAGCCACTTCCTCCTGGACACTTTGTCCCAGAGTCTGCATGTTGTTAAGTGAGTTCACGCCAGTCCCCAGACTCATGGCAATCAAAGACTAGAGGGTGAGCTTATGGGACTTCAAAAGATTTTCTAAAAATAAACCTATCTCGTGTTTTGCACACGCTCCCTGATACAGTAGCTCCTAACCTTCTCATGGGAAATTGATTTCCCATTTTATGAGCAAACTTGCAACAGTGAAATAAGCCTCTGTAATAAGACAGCTTGAATCTCAGGGCTAGAAGGAGACCTAAAATCCTGTCATCCCTCTTGACAAAACCCAACTAAAATCAACATGAGAGTCTGCTGTCCAGAAAGCTTTGTCTGACAAGGTGACTTGTTCGGAAGCTTTTACACAACGTCATTGATTCTTGCTGTCAAATGTAGGGCCGTTCACAGAAGATTCGGGTCAGAGATGACTTACACGTTCTGCAGTAAACCGGTTGGACTTCCACAGTCCATCAGAAATTGTCTAAAAGTCCAGGTTCAGTCCTTCAAATCTACCAGTACATTTCTATGGTCTGACTTTTGTAGTTTTATTGTGGGAAATGAGTTCAGTGCTTTAACACATCTCTTATTTAAAAAACAACAACAAACAAATGTAGGGCGCAATTACAACCTTTTCACGAGTCGTATTGAACACAGTAAATGATAGTCTAGAGGCTGTGGGATCCAAAGCTATGTGGTGGGTTTGGAGAGATCTCTGAAAGGAGGGGACCCTTTTCTTGTTGTTGTTGTTGGCTTTTTTTTTTTTTAAGAGCAGTTAACTATTATTTCTTCATCTTCTTCTTGATGGGAAAAATATAAACAAGTAGGACTTTGTCAATTTTCAGCATAAATACTGGCATAATTAAAACATATGAAATAACTTGAAAGCAACATTCATGGGAATATGTTGCAACTATGCATATGTGCTAGTTGGCTAAGATGAAGAAGTCGGTTAACGAAGTGTGATAGCATTCGTGATCAATAACTAATATTTGGGGAACAGTATTTCTAAACACCATGCTTTCTTTTAAACAGCTGGAATCTGGGGTACCTCTTCCGAGCCCTATGGATTTAATGTATAAAATCTTGGTGAAAAACAAGAAGAAATCGCACAAATCGTCGGAGGGAAGTGGTAAAAAGAAGCTCTCTGAGCAAGCCTCCAACACGTACAGCGACTCCTCCAGCGTCTTCGAGCCCTCGTCACCAGGAGCTGGTGAGGAACTCCTGGGCTCACAGTGGGTGGATTTTCACATCTGCTGCCCTGAAATCAGCCTAGGAGGGCTTCTAGCTTTGGCTTTTTTTGGATGCTTTAAGCTGCATTACCACTATGGCTACCACAGAGTTAACGAGTATGGCTTAGCCTCAAGCTCTGTAGGTCCAAAGATCCCCGAGAAAGCTTATGGAATCAACCAAAGGTGTCAGGCAGCCTGAGTTCCTTTCTGGAAGCTCCACAGAAGGATTTATCTGTTTTCCCAAGTCCTAGAGCTACTCACATATACTGGCTCATAGGTCCCTTCCTCCAGCTTCAAAGCTGTTGCATCTCTGTAGCCCTTCTCCTGTGGTCACTTCCACCCTCTGACTGCCACTGGGGAATGTCAGTTCTTAGACTAGACCCACTTATCACTTAGGCCCACGGGGCGAGTCCGAGGTCCCCCACCCGCCGCAGCCTGGCCTCCCCTGCAGTGTCAGCACACCGCTGGGAAGCTGCTCCTCTGGCTTGCACTTGAGGCAGAGCAGCTTTCCAGTAGCCAGTTGCTTCTAAGCTTGGTCACAGGCAGCATCAGCAGGGGGAAGGAAGACAGGAGATGAGCCAGCCTTTTAATGCAGTCCCCGAAGGGTTCTGGGCTGTGCAGTTCTCCCATGCTTGTATAGGGCCCTTTAAAAATGTGCAATGACAAAATGACTTGCATTGTTTGTGAAAGCACCTAGGCAATGCTTAGAGTTTCTTCACATTAGTTTGAAACTTACTTTTTATGGTTATGAAAAAAAATTCGAAGGACCACTAGTTTTCTTTAGGTTATTTGTCATTGAGCCTAATTTATTTCCCCTTTTCCAGGGTAATCCTGACGATTGCAAAGACCTCCTTATTGGGGGCGTGATGATGTTAAAAGAACGCTAAACTTGACTTCAGGGCCTCAGGGCGTTTAAGATGGGGTGCTGACAGGATTCTCAGTGGTTCGTGCCTAGCAGGGATGAGGCTCCAGGTCCTCTCCTCAGCACAGAAAAAAAAAAAGGAACAGAGAGGGGAGGAAAGAGGAAGGAAGGCAAGAAAGAAAAAGAGGAAGGAAGGATGATGTTTAATATATTGACAAAAGCTAAGCACGTGTACCTACCCTCGGCCCCGTCCCAGTTCCATTTCTCGGGAGAGAGCTAACGAGAAATGGGTAGTGGTATTTATCAAGAGACTAGAAAAATTTCTATAAGCAGCGTTATTTAAAATGGGAGGCCAAACATCTGTCTGCTGATTATAAACCATGGTATAGTCATACAAAAGAATCATGTGTGTAATGAGGACAATTAACAGCTATCCATGAAGGGTAAGTGGCTGTTAATGCAATAACCTGCAAAAGAAACCAAATGCAAAAAAACTATAGTTGCTATGTAGCTGCTTCTATATAAGATATGAATGTAAGCAAAAGTAAGAGAGGCTGTGTGAAGTCAGGGTAACCACTGCCCTTAGAAAACTAGAAGGGGGCCATAGTATCTTCGGGAATCTGGTCATATTTTCTGTCTTAATGTAGATATGTCTTTATTTGAGGAAAATACATGCACTGCTCATATTTGTATATATGTTCATATATGTATGTTCCTCTGCCTATCACACATAAATTCAAAGATTTTTAAACCATTGGAATGTTAAATTGTAAAATCTAGGGCAAGCGGAACATAAGCATGGCCAACTTGGTTTGTTGTTCCTTTGGCTGGTTATTTGGGTTGGTTTTGTCTGGTCCTAGGAACCTCTCCCATGCTAGGCAATAGCTCTGCCTCTGAGCATGTTACACACACACCCCCTCAAGCCCTGACTGAGCTGGATTTAACCTTTTCTTCTGTTTTCTGTCTCACCTGTCAACTGCTCTTGTTATTGAAATGGACAATGTAACGAACAAACATTATACAAATTCTTTCAAAAGATTCCTCCCACCCCGTGGTTCACGAATGTGTTTTGTCAAATACCATGACACAATTCTGACTCATTTTTGAAAGATAACTTCCGTTCTCAGTGAGAACGCATCTGAAGTGTGAAATGATTATCATTGGAGGCCACTTCTTCCCACCCTGTCCCCATGTGCCTTCCTTTGCACGTAGGCGCTCGGTGGGTTTTGTGCCATCAGCCTTTATCTAATTCCAGTTCTCCCTCCCATTAACTGGATGCTTAACTCTAATAGCGATTTCTACGGGCAGTGAGCATGATTGCTTAATACAGAAACACAGCAGCAATCTGCTAGCAATTCTCTAGGTTTCCTAAGCTAGCCAGGAGTCTGTTGTGCAATCAGTATTTATTGCTATGCAAATTTTTGGAGGTTTTAGTATGTAGGTAGGCCCCTGAATAAAGAGTCCTGATAATTTACCATTTATTTTGTGGATGCTCCCAGTACCAGAAACTGAAGCAACCAAAAAACCATGGCGTGGATCTTATTTCAAAGTGGATTTAATCTGTTGTCTCGATTCCTCTTCTGGGAGCTAATTCTTTAGCCAGAAAAGACTTTCCAGAAAGAATGAGGGTCAAGATACTGCTTCGGGGTGTTGTTTTTGCTGCTTTTTAAACTGGTATTATTTTTTATATTTCAAATAGATTTTTCAACGTCTTATGAGAAAAGCCCCTGAGTATGTGTGGACTCTGTTGATGTGACATATAAATACACATCTGTTCGGGCTTTCTTTCTTAAACTTGCAAAGGAAAAGCTGGGTCTTTATTTCACTGTAGAGGAAGATAAAGTCTTTCTTCTTCACAGAATCCAAGCTATGACCCGACGGGGTATCTAGAATGGTGATTGGACAATTCTTATGTCTCATGAAACATTTTGTAGAAGGTTCTGGCAATCCTGTTTTCAGATTGCTTGATTAAAAGGATCATTTTAATTTTTTTTATTTTTTAAATTTATTTATTTATTGAGGATTTCTGCCTCCTCCCCGCCACCGCCTCCCATTTCCCTCCCCCTCTCCCGATCAAGTCCCTCTCCCTCATCAGCTTGAAGAGCCATCAGGGTTCCCTGACCTGTGGGAAGTCCAAGGACCACCCACCTCCATCCGGGTTTAGTAAGTTGAGCATCCAAACTGCCCAGGCCCCCCAAAGCCAGCACGTGCAGTAGGATCAAAAACCCATTGCCATTGTTCTTGAGTTCTCAGTAGTTAAAAGGATCATTTTAATTGTGATTTAAATTAATACATAAAAGAACTTCAGGACGTATATAAAATATCAAGAAGCAGCCTCCTAAAAAGTGTGTCTGTAATATAACAGGATGTATCTCTTCACCAAAGATGAGGAATTCACATTATTTTTCCATCAGCATCATCAAGGACCTAATGTGGCTCTTTGTAACAGTCCATCGGCGGTTTTTACTGGCACAAAAGTCTTCCACCTCTACGGATGTTTCCCCATTCCCATCCAGTAACTGAGCTTGGTCACTCACATGAAAACACTTAGGAGCTTCTTGGAAGGCAGGACTATGGGCACCGTGTCATCTCCACTGATTGAAGTGTGTGGCCAACTTACCAGAAGGCTCCCAGGCTCTGCTGGCTGCCTCTGTGATGAGCTCATAGCGCCATCTATTGGAATGTTCGTGCTATTGCAGTGAGAGAAACTGAACAGGGTGAGGGGGGGCTGCCTACTGACTGTACCTTGTTTACTTTTTCCGTGAAAGTATTTTTACAAGCTCCATTGCGTTTGAGTGAAGCCTAGAACTATAGAAGAATTTAATACTTAATATACTAATGTAGGTATTTTGCCTGGAAAATATTCAACCAATTGAACGACAGCATAGTGGCTAATGGTAAATACGATGATGAACCAGGTCAGACTGACGTGGATTTTCAAGCATAGGGATGTTAAAGTATTAGGTCGTTTCCAGTTTTTTATTGATTTTCATTGCTTTTTTTCCCCTTTTTACATTAGATTCTTTTATCTACCCCTTTTAAAAGGAATGTCATTGTTAAAAGTATCTTTATTAGTTCTTTGAGGATTTCATACAATATGTTTTGATGATATTCACCCCCAGCTCTTCCAAAATCTACTCCCCTTTCCCTACCTTTGCAACTTTGTATACTTTTTTTTTAGTTTTAAATTCTTTAATACTAATTTCAATTCTTTCATACTAATTTGGGCTGCCTGAATACCCTTAGATGTGCAGCCTTCCCCTCAAACATGATCAACTTAGGGGCCAACCTCTTAGCGAAAATCACCTCTCCCTCTTCCAGAAGCTATTAGTTGCCAGCAGTTTCTCCTCTAAAGGTGAAACTTCACACACCCCCACACCTCCCCTCTCCTTGGTCAGGATTTGGTCTGTGCATACTGTCATGTCCACTGTGAGTTCCCAAGACACTTCTTCCTTGTACTTATCCTGTCTCCGGCTCTTGCACTCTTCGAGCTGAAGGATGCCATCATTTTTATGACGTATGCACTGTGTAAGTAGCTGCATCCACACTTTCGTGTCGTTATTTGTGCTGCCTTTTCCCCACAGTTCCTGATCTCGCTCATAAACTTCTTTAATTTCTGGGAGGGCCTTTCTTTGGAGAAGGTTGGTCACTGAGCTACGTGCTGGCCAGGGTTGTGTCAAAGAGGCCTGACTTAGGAGAGGACAGAAAAAGGAAAGCAGGGTTTGTCCCTGTTAGAGCCACATCCTGTTAGAGCAGGTTTAACATCCCTGCGGGAGAACATGCACATTACAATAGCATGCACAGAAATAAAATTATATTCAGTCATATATGTTTACAGTTCAGCGGTACCAGGATCTATCGCCGGTGGATGAGCCAGCTGGTTGGAGCCCATTCCCTATGGTGGGATGCCACGCTAGGTCTGAATGCGGAGGGAGGGGCTTGGTCCTGCCTCAACTTAAAGTGTCTGACTTTGGTGACTCCCCATGGGAGGTCTTACCTTTTGGGAGGAGTAGATGGTGTGGGGGGGATCTGGAGGGGAGGCAAAAGGGGGCAGGAGGAGAGGTAGGAGGGAGAACTGTGGTTGGAATATAAAATGAAAGTTTTTTAAAAAAATTAAAAAATGAAAAAAAAAACAAATGGAAGAGGAAACTATAAGATGGGCATTTTTTTTAAATTGAACTTGAAAATTGCAATGTTATCACAAATCAAATTTGTCAAAATGTCAGTTTAATTCTGTTACTAAGAAAACATAAATCCTTGTTGGGGAGCATGGGAAAATGACTTTAAAAGAAGCCGAATGTCAGCTTTCCAGGGTACTCCTGACCTAGTCGGTAGCGTGCTTTTGCAAATTCTTCAAACTTTCGAATTCTGAAATCATGTCTGTGATTAAAATTTGACAGGGGAAGCGGATACTGAGAGCGATGATGACGACGACGATGATGACTGTAAAAAGTCTTCCATGGATGAGGTGAGTTCGGTCTAGAGCTCTGGTCCCCGGGTAACCATCTTACTGCTCTCTTATGATCCCCTTCTGCCATCTAGTGGCAAAAAGAGTAAGCACAGAACATTTGGTCACCAGCTTCAGGTTTTTTTTTGAGGCAATTCCGTGATTTGTGGAGTGGTCTGAAAGTGCAGAGAAAATGCAGGTTTGCAGGAATGTTCGGAATGCGACAGGGAGTCCGTGTTTCGGCGTTGCATCAGATCCTCCTGTCTCACCCAGCCTCTAAAATGCTGGGATCATGGGCGTGTATCACTACACACGGATCAATATGCTTTTCTTCCTTGGCATTCTTTTCCTTATAATTACATGCTTTGATGTGGTCTGAATTTTTATATATTTTGTTTGTTTGTCTTGTGAATGAGTCCCATTGTGTATTCTAGGATATCCTCCAACGCCTAGGCTCAAGCCCATGTCTGCCTCCACGTAGCTAAGGAAACACACAGGAGCCGTGGTGTCCAGCCTAGTTTGAAATGTGCTTCGTTATGCCCCCGCTAAATTTCATCTTGATTTCCAAAAGGAAGCTGCAGTACTAACGAGGATGCTGCTTGCGCTTGAGAGTGGCTTCAGGGTCCACTTGGATCATTTGCAATTGTCTGTTTTCAAATGGCTGTTTCCCAGCTGGCAATTAACCAGGGGATTTCTATTTTCACAAAGAATCCTCATCTCTTTGTGTTTTCTCTGCTAAAATAAAAGATGGGAAAATGTTGGACCTGTCTGGAGAGGCCTGTCTTGTGCAAGTAATAATATGGATTTTCTTCATTGAAACGTGTATTAAAGAATATGTTATTGAAGATAGCATCTAAAATAACCTAAGATCTTACCATTTGCCAGGCACAGTTCAAGCTCACAACCTTTATTTATTGAAGCAGAATTTCTCTGTGTAGCCCTGGATGTCCTGCAACTCACTCTGTAGACCAGGCTGGCCTCGAACTCAGAGACTTGCCTGCCTCTGCCTCCTGAGTGCTGGGATTAAAGGCAAGCACCACCACACCCGGCTTTTTAACTTGCTTTTAATAATTATAAAACCGTACTGCTTCTTTTTATTTTGCAGATGAGTAGCACATTAGCTTCTGACTCGTGGCCTTTGGACTTAATATCAGATGGCCTTGCTCTAGGACCTAAGCAGCTCTCCTGTTGCCAGACGGCAAACCTGGTCACAGAGGAGCCCATTAGGGAGGGGAGTGCTTATAAAGGAATATAGAAATTATTTGCATAGTCCCCACTTACCTCCATAAGGCAACCTTTGGTTAATTTTTTTTTCATTAATATGTTCTTTACCTACATGGAAGTTGTTGTTACTGTCAAGAGAGTTCTTGATTTCCTCACTGTAGACTTCATCCACGCTCTCTGTTGTAGAGAACAACAGTTCCTGTGGGCATCACTGCATGAATGCAGATTTTCAGTCCCGATGCCTGAGGGGAGGCTAAGAACCTGCATATATATATATATATACATACATATATATATATACAAAGGATGGTACTGAGGCTGTTGGCTCCAGACCACCCTGCCAGCTCTCCCATTCATAAACTAGCCATACACCGAGCATACAGAATCTGAAAATATAGGATCTAAAATGTCTAAACCCCCAAAACTTTGGAAAGCTGACCTGAAACCACACATTGGAAGATTGTAGACCGTGAAATTTTTATTTCATGTTTAAAGCCGTCATGTGCTGGTTTTTATACTCAGCATTGAAAGAATGGGTTGTGGGTATAACATGCGTTTGAGTTTTAGATGAGAATTTGTTTTGTTGGACTTAGGACTCATCTATAAAATATCCGTGATGTGTAAACACATACTCCAGATCCAAACTCTAAACACACGTGCCACCAAGTATTTGTGATGAGGACCCGGCCTGCCTTTCGTTCCTCTCCTGCGGTGGATCAACCTGCAGCAGTTCTTCTCAGAACAGAAGGACTTTCTGCTCCCTGGTGGCACGTGACCATTTTCCTGAGACGCTAGCCCTGGGTAGTATAATGCTGACTCTGAATTGTTTTTTCCTGCTTCTAGGGGACAGCTGGCAGCGAGGCCATGGCCACAGAAGAGATGTCTAACCTCGTGAACTATATTCAACCTGTCAAGTTTGAGTCCTTTGAAATTTCAAAAAGTAAGCTCTTCTGCAGGAGAAATCCCTACTGTCGCCTAGCTAAGGGGCCCTCAGAACTGGAAAGGATGTGTTCTGTTCTGGACGTCTTGAATATTTCCACGGATTGTACTGTCTTGGCATCGTTGCAGAAACAGAACTCCTTTTAACACTTCGATATGATGTTTGCTATATCCGAAAACCATAGGATACCGTTTCATGACGCTTCTCCACATACTTAAGGGTTCCCTGAAAGAGATCAAGACAGTGTCCAAGTGATGGAGAATTTCACATTTCATTTGTTTTGCTACGGCCCCTGTGGGGCCCCTAGTCATGGAGTGACCGTGCTGAGCATCTGTCCAGCTTGGTGACACAAACTAGAACCAGCCCACCCAGGTTCCATTGCTGCAGCTCAGTTCAAGTCCAGAGGAGACTATGTCATTCCCTGTGCATCACTTTTTCTTTGCTCCTCACCCAACTATACACTCATAGTAAATACAAAAGCCATCTTTCCATTACCTGGTGGGGGGAAACCCTTTTGTGGAAGTGCCCCTTATACTAGCATAAGGTGCAAGTTAAGATCAGAGAAGAGGATCCTTGGGGACTTCCTAGCTGCTTAACTGAAATTTTGCTTAAATGCAATAGCCTCATTAAGAAAAAAATGTAGATATAGCCAACTTCAAGCTTCTGTGTGGCATGAGCATTTCTGTTTGTGACCTTCTGCTCTGAGTCTCAACTTAATGGCACTTGGTGCATTGATGAGCATAAAGAGTTTATACTTCATTTCAGCTCATATATAAAGAATTCAGCATTGTCTGGTGCCGTAATTACTGATTCTTGTTACCTAAAATTGTTCAGTGTAAAGCAACCTAAAGGCATGGGGTTTCCTGCCCTTTGGCTTCACTTTCTGTGTCTCCATAGCAAAGCTCCTAGGGGTGCTGCAAGGTGAAGGAGCAGGAAGTGGACATTCTCTGGGGCCCAAAGATGCCCGTGGACATTCAACCACCTCCTCCTTGTGATTCTGTAATGTGATCATGCCAGACCTCTCATTGGTTGTATTTTGCCCATCATGAAGACTTCATTTTAATTAAGAGCTGTGCTTAAAATAATTAGTTGCATCAAAGTAAATTAATGATGAACTAAGATAAAGGAAATGGGGTTCCCCGAGAGCAAATTAGGCAAGTAGGATGGATTGAGATGGATTGAGTCTTAGGTGATTGAGAGAAAGAATAGGGGCCTCATTTTGAAAGTAAGGGAGCCAAAGAGGGAAAAATTTCCCAAAGATCACCAGTTTTCTAACCCCAGAGCTGTTTGCCTGCTGTGGATAGCACGTATCTGAGTGTAAAGCATAGCCACTGAGCCAAGCTGGGAAGACCAGGAAATTGCCTGAGATCAGACACGTGAAAGTGTCTGAGTTGACTCTGTTTTGTCCCCTGCCCCCTCTAGAGGCTCGAATTCCACATTCAGCATGTTTTCCTAACGCTCTGATATTCAGGAATATTGAGTTCTTTAACACATTCACCTCTTTGGCTGTTGTAATCTAATATGGAAATGAGGTCTGCAGATTCGAATGTCTCCCAGGATTCCTGTCCTTTGATACATTCTAATTCCCATGCCACATTAGCTGTGACTTTAAGGGTTTGCAGTGCGGGTCTGAATAGCCTGCAATGTCAGCACCGACATCCCCACCACATCTTTTGCAGATCCCTCAGGAAGTCTGGAGGGATTTAGAACAAAACCATTTTCCTTATTATACTACACCTGTTAATTCATTCATTCATGCCCTAAAGTTCAGATACATGAAACTATCTCACCCAAAATATGAAGAGGTAACTTGTAAGACTCAACTTTTATTACTGGTAAATACTTCGTGGATAGAAGTCTACCTATACACACTGAAAGTTAAATTAGTTACTCTCCAATTTGCTTAACATTTATTTCTTTTATAACATTATCATTTATAATACTGAATTTTATTTCTTGCCCTTTTTGTTGTTGTTGTTGAACTCAGAGAGAAATAAAAGCTTTGAAATGTCTTCCTTCGTGGAAACCAAAGGACTCGAGCAACTTACAAAGTCTCCAGTGGAATTTGTAGAGTATCCTTGATTTGATGAGTGACTGCTGAGCTCACCAGCGGAAATCATGGACTGTTTGTTCAATAAGGAGCAAGATGCACAGAATGGTTTCCATCTGTAGCCCAAGTGTAGTGTGCAATGTGGGTAGCCTGGTCTATAGAGAAACGAACTAAGCTTAGGTTAGTGGAGGCTCTGGCTGTAAGGCTGCCTCAAACCATCAACCTCTAAGTTCCCTGGCAATTTGCTTAATTCTGATTTTCCTCATCTTCAAACAGAAGTAATGCTACTAGATTTGTGACTGGCTGTTTGATGGGTACAATATATGTAACACAAGTGTATATACTTTATGTACTGGTCGACATATGTTCTCCAGATTTATATATATATATATATATATATATATATATATATATATATATGAATCTATAGATCAATGGTATGTGCACATAGCTATAAATCTGGCTTAGCCCCTCACACACATGGTGTATGTCCAATTGAAATAGTGGGAAGAATGACCAAAAGGATATGAATGTACATGTATGTCAATGGTGATTTCTAGTCTTAAGTTATTCCCCATGGATCAAAAATCAAAGAGGCCTTCAGGTTATTTTTTCATAAGTTAATGCAACTATCCTAAAGAGTTAAATTTTGTGAAGCAATTTCTAGAATAAAATTCATCTTTATACCTCATCAGTGGGACTAAGAATATGGCTCAGTCACACATGAGGACCCATGTGTATAGAAAGTTGGATATGGAGCAATGTACCGATAATTACAGTGAGGTAGGGCAGAAGGATGGTTCTAGCTTACTGGGCAACCAGTCTAGCCTGCTTGCGCAAACTGTATGCCTGTGAGAGACCCTGGATCATAAAACCAAGAGAGATAGCTCCTGACAGGTAACATCCAAGATTGGCCTCTGCTATAACCTTGTAAACACATTCACACATGCTTACATTCACATACACACATGTGCACACACACAACTCAAAAGCTTTGTTAATAGAGGGTAAGCATGAAAGCATGTGCATATAATTTCAGCACTCAGAAGGCTGAGGCAGGAGGATCACCAGTTCCAGGATACCCTAAGCTATGACACTTTTCAAACACACACATTCACAAACACACACAGAGAGAGAGAGAGAGAGAGAGAGAGAGAGAGAGAGAGAGAGAGAGGGAGAGAGAACAGTGAGAGAAGAGGGAACACATGTGAACTCTATAATTAAAGTCACGTTATACAATCATTGTTATCAGTATTGAGTACTAACTTTGTGATATTCTTTTCTAAAATAAGTTATCCCATTTAATTCTCAAAGGAATCCTATGATGGAGAAATTGTATTGTATTGATGAGGAAACTGAGAACAAGAGATGAATTAACTTATCCAAGATCATATAGTGAACAAGTTCCAGACTCTAATCTGTCTTGCCTGCCTTAGATCTTAACTAACCTCTGCTGTAAGTGGTGGTAGGAGCCAGTCTGTCACGTCACAAAGACAGAGCAGTGCTAAGTGGCTGCAATGTTCTTAGGATGGAAACTGAACGAAAATCTGAAACAAGATCAGAAATTTCTGCGCTATATTTATTCTCTTTATTAATCTTAAAAACTACTGTGGTCTTGGCAAATAGCATTCCCAGCGAATGTTAAGAAAACGAGGAGAGAGCATTTCAGAAACAGTTTTATGGTTCATACTTTCTGCTTCTCCCATACTCAATACCGTCCTCCCCTGTGACTTATATTCCAGCCTCTTGTAGTGCCCTTCATCTTCACGACTGTGGTTAATGCTTCCTAATTGCATAGACTTTGACTCTGTTGCACTTACTGTCCCAGTACTCAGCACCCACAAGTTTCCCAATAGTAATACTTTGTTTCTAAGAACACGTTTGTTCTATAAACTCATTCTGTGCCTATTTTGCCTACCAATGCAATGTGATCATTAATATTTACTCCGTTCTCCCAGTGCGAGGTAAGAGAGGAGCCTCACAGCCAATAGAGTAGACTGATAATTTTGAAATTGTATCCACTACTTAACATGATGGTCCAGATACAACAAGATGCAACTTAGCAGGATCTATCCCAAAGGAACACGCGTGGACTCCTCCAACTACATGCCCCAGCTCTTCTGGAATGCTGGCTGCCAGATGGTGGCACTCAACTTCCAGACCGTGGGTGAGTAACAGCAGCTCACTTCCGTTGCTGCAAAGTCACATTTCCAAATGTTCAGAAGCCATTATCTTGGGAACTTAGGAGTGGGGGTGGGGCACATTTGATTGGATAACTAAATTCCAATGAAGGATAATCAAAGCAAAGGAAGAGCACTAAATTTTGAAAATTGAGGTGCCTTTAATAATCTTTGAAAGGGGTTTTATATCTGGATTTCATGCTGCTTTTTCAAGCATTTAAAAAAGTGGTATAAAAATCATTTTAGAAAAACTAGAAATTCGAAAGCATAAAAAAAAAACCCAGAAATCCTGGGTTGGGAGAATGCTCAGTGGTTAAAGCCCTTACCTCGCAGCATAGGGACCCGGGGTCCTTTAGAGCCGTGTAAAAAAAGCTTGATGTGTTGACAAGCGCTTGTCATGTCTGCTCTGGAGAGGCAGAGACACAGACCCTCGGGTTTGCTGGCATCCAGACTGGCCTTCTCGGGTCCCAGTGGAAGAGCCTGTTTCAAAAACACAGGTGACCAGTTCGTAAGGAGCACCTGAGGTTGAGCTCTCCCCTCCACACCTGTGTACAGGTGGTAGTTGTTCCCTACAGTCATACGTGCACTGATACATAAACCTGCACACATGTCCATGTGATGTGCGTACACACACACACACACAAAACAGGAATAAAAGAAATCTTCCAGAAATGCTGTCACTAAGAGGTTCATACCTTGCTTGGTAATGTGTGTGTGCGTGTGTGTGTGTGTGTGTGTGTGTGTGTGTGTGTGCGCGCGCTGTGTGTATCTGTCTGTCTGTCTGTCTGTCATCTGTCTGCCTTTGTGTGGGCACCCGCATGGAGGTCAGAGGACGACTTTTATGAGAAGCTCTCCCCTCTCATGTGAGTCCTGGGAATCAAACTCAGATTGTCTGGCTCTGTGGCAAGTGCTTTTCTCTGCCAAGCCATTTTACTCGTCTTAATATTAGTTCTGTTTAATAACGCAATTTCTTGAGTAATATTAACTGTTTCCAGTAGGAGAGGTCTATTGTTTCCTTTTACGTTGCCTTGTCCAATTTTAGTGTTGTAATTATAATAGTTTGATAAAGCAATAAAGAAATTTTTGTTTTTTTCCCCTTGCTCTAAAACGTTTGGCATAGAACTCTGAAACAACCCTCTTATTACCTCCTTGTTGGCCCTAATAGTACAAATATATCACTTCATGGATGATTTGGAACATCTAGTTATTTCCTTGGTGCCTTGGAGATTTAAAATCTTTTTACTTTTTATTTATTATATAAATATTTGTACATATACTATATACATATATGTATACATGCACACTATATGCACACTATATATACTGTAAATCAAATCCACAGATTTTATTTGATCCTGGATTTGATACTTGCTAGGTAAATACTCCACCACTATGCTCTTAGACCCTAAAATGTGTTTTGTTTTGTTCTGTTTTAACCCCAGCAATTATAGTAAATGTACTGACTGTGGAAACTTTGACCAGTAACCTGGGTCCTCTGGAAAAGAGTCTGTGAACAATTCATATTGGCTGTAATTAATCACAGAAATGCACACTTAAATGCCTCCTTTTAAACTGATAAACAAATAATTAGAGCATCCCTTGAAATGGATTACATATAAATCAGTCCTCAGACATCCTCTAAAATGGTTTGCCTGAGTGTAAGTGAGTTTAAATTTTCTGGAGAGGGCATTTTAATAAGACTTACCAAAACAAAAACATCATTTTCTAATGTGCCTACCTTTTGACTCCCAAAATTCCCCTTGCTCATAGCAAACCCACTTTTAAGTTTTCAAAACTTTCATTATGATGTTCACTGAAAGACATATGTAAAATGCTAAAAATTTACTAGAAACAAATATATCTAAAAAAGAGACTGGATAAAAATCATCAACTCAAATATATGTATTCAAAGAAATTTTAGACAGTTGTTAAAATTAAGGCCGAAAAATACTTGCTAAAATGGGTGTAACATTTGTAAAAATGTGTTTAAAATGAAAAAGGTTAACACTATAAGCCAGCCTGCAGGCGTGGGGATGACAGCTCATTTTTTTTTTTAAACTTGTGTCTCTAAATTTTTATGGTGTGTAATTATTTCCTTGTAAAGGTGTGAACAGTCAGGGAAGTGGACTGTAATCTTATGTAGTCTTGCTCTGCAATTTCCAAACACAGATGCACTCACCCTGAGCTGTTGTTTTTAATTAGACCTAGCTATGCAGATCAACATGGGCATGTATGAGTACAATGGGAAGAGCGGCTACAGGCTAAAGCCAGAGTTCATGAGGAGGCCGGACAAGCATTTTGATCCATTTACTGAAGGAATCGTAGATGGGATAGTGGCCAACACTCTATCCGTTAAGGTATGTGCACTCCCATCCTAACCATCCCCAACCCCCACCCCTACCCTGGATATACAGGTCACAAACCTGTCCCTGAGAAGAGACCTAAAGATCATAATATATATTGCATAAAGAAATATCTTTGTCATCAAAAACTTAGGAGTTAGGAAGGATCCTTCATACATTTTCTTTTCCTTTTAAGGATGAAATACTCATTAGCGATTTCCCCAGACTACAAAGAAATGAAGGAGCTGAGTCTCATTCTTAGGATGAGAATAGATGGAGCTAAAGAAATAGATGAGCAGAGCCTTCCCATTGGCCAGTCCCAGTCTTCTCTTTGGAGGCAAACACCGCATTGGAAAATGCACAGGGAAGCCCAGCACCCATACGGAGACCTTCCCATCTTCCCTCCCCTCGTTCTCACCAATCCTAATTATTAAATATTGGGCAAAAGCTTCCACGTTACCACAGCATATTTTTTAATCTACCCAAATATTCAGGGATGTAAAACTCATTTTAATAATCTAAAGGATTGCTTTATTAACTATGCATTTTATCCTAAAAATGAATTCCAGTTCCTTTTATTCAGTTTTTTAAATAGATGTGACCACAGATTTTTAGCTGTCAAGAAGTATTTTAATACCATGAGAGGGCTCTATTTTTATAAAGAGCTTCCCCCATGGACTCTGGAAGTGTGTCGCTGTTGAAACTAGAATGTTATAAAACCCCCACATTTTCTTTTTCAAGTCTCATTCATTTGTGTTTTCATGAATAATTGTGTGGATAATAAACATACAAAACTCAGCATAAATGCATTTTTCAGACTGACCTTAACAAAGCCAAGTGAAACACTTGTCACACAGCTCTTTGGGAGTTTAATTTCTAACCCAAACACCACCAGCGCCCACGCGCATGCTTTGTACTGCTAGTGATGAAACACCAGGGCCTTGGACCTACTAAGCGAGTGCTCTGCCCCTGATCTCCCTCCCAAGCCCTTGGTTTTCTGAGCTCAGGCTTGCCTTGAGTTCTCTGTTCCCCCAACTCAACCTAATGCTGGGATGACAGGCCTCTGCCTCCATACCCGACATTGCTCCAGCCCTTGGTTCTCCCCAAAGTGAGCCACTTTATGTTAAAGTCTCAAAAATGTTTTATAATTTTATCTTTTGAAGTTATTTCAAACCATGGATTATAGAGTGAACTAGGCAAAAATGACGCTGCATAAATGTATTTCTTGTAAGAAATGGTTTTTAGCAAATGAGGTTTAATTCCTGTCAAGAATGGGTAAGACGCCACAAGCAGCACATATTGATGGAAGACTGTGCTTTAGCATTTCTGTTGCTTGTCCTAGCTGAGGCAAACTGGTAGTAGTTTGACTTGTTTAGCTCCACCTCATTCTCATGTGTCTTTTGGTTTATTGATTTTTGTCCTAAAAATTCTACTCTGACAGTGGAAACAGTTCTAAAACCATGGCAGAGATATGGGGAAGATGGAATGAATGGGAAAATATTTGAGAGCCCCCACCAAAAATTTACTCTTTAGCTTCTATCCAAAATGCAGGTCACTGAATAGAGTCCCACCTGCCTCCATTGTCATTGCCAAACCTGGATGGGGATCCCATTGGTCCTGTCATAGCTCTATGTGGGTCTTCTGGCAGAGACTTCCATGTCCCAGACCAGATAACACCGTGATCTGCCATTCCATCTGACTGACAAGAACCCTGAGACTTAGGGTCAGGGCTACTTTAGGACCCTGATTTTCACCAAACAACATCAGCACCCAAACTTCTTAGCATCTGAATCCCTAATGGGATTCATGTCACTTGAAAGTTTCAAATATGTTGTACAAAGCCTGCTGGCAAGTAGAACCCAAGTTCAAAAAGCAGTGGTTGATACCAAGTGTGTGTCCACCAAGCTTATCCTTGCCTTTGCTCTTGCTGAGCTTGTCATCTGTACAATTGTGAGCCTACTTTGCCCAGCTATTCAATATTGTGTAATTGAATGAGATTTTAAGACTTACATATTCAGAAAACATCTCCCACATCTTCCTCTCTGTGTAGCCCAAGTTGCCAACATCCAACGGATCTACCACCTGCCATAGTGGTGAATGGAAGCAAATAGAATGTTCCTGTCCTTCCAGAAAGGGCAGCAGGAGCAGGGAGTGATAGAGCAAACCTGGGGATCCAGGTTGTGTTTGGAACAAAGTCATCAGCTACTCAGCTGCTTTCTGAGGTTACCCACAACAGGGGCAGGGTTGCCAAGATGGTGACTAGGCTAGAAATCTGGCACAATGGTGACGTGAACATAAGCATCAGGAGCTGAGCAATGCCAAAGACTCTGCTGATGTGGTCCGAAATCCTGAATAGTCAGGGAGCCAGTAACCTGAAAAGCTCTCTGAATTAGTTCTGGGTTAATGTATTCATTAATCTTTATGACAGGTGATGGGTCCCTCAGATGTTGACCACTTGAATATAGATAGAGGAAGCCTTAGGAAATGTTATGTGAATATGTAGTCTTAAATCTCGTATAGCTACAGGACATTGATTAATTCTGTATCTAGACAAAGGAGGCCCACAATTCTACAGGTGGTTATCTGGGTGAGGACAGAGGTCATGATAACTTGGTGACATCCAAGGATGCTTGTTCATCCATTGTTCCCAATGACTCCCATCTGATTGGCTCCCAACCTCCCCTTCTCAGTATCCTCTGTCTACTTGTTAAGTGGGAGAGGAATGGTGGTTCTACCCTTGCTTTTCTTTCATTTTGCGTAGGATTTCACACTTGTAGGCTACCATTTGGCCTCCTTCAAGCTGTCTCCTAACTCTTTGTTACTCATTTGTCAAGACTTTCTGCTCTTTTCTAGATTATTTCAGGCCAGTTTCTTTCTGATAAGAAGGTTGGGACTTACGTGGAGGTGGATATGTTTGGTTTGCCTGTGGACACAAGGAGAAAGGCTTTTAAAACCAAGACATCCCAGGGAAATGCTGTGAATCCTGTCTGGGAGGAAGAACCCATTGTGTTTAAAAAGGTGGGTGTCTGCTGCAGGAGGCAGGTGGTTTCTGGGTGTCTTATACAAGCAATTATTTGGTTTTGTGTAGGCAGAGACTGTTTGTTCCTTTGTTTCCTGGCCACTGAGACCCGAATAATAACACAGAAACTATATTAATTAGAACACTGTTTGACCAATAGCTTAGGCATAATTTTAGCTAAATAATACATCTTAAATTAACCTTTAATTCTTGTCTGTGATGGCCACATGGCTTGGTACCTTTTATCAGTGAGGCATTCTCATCTTGCTTCCTCTGTGTCTGAGTGATGACTGAAGACTGAGCCTTTCCTCTTCCCAGAATTCTCCTATTCTGGTCATGGCTTTCCTTACCTCACAAAGAGGCAGTTTAACTTTTTACTGAGATTCGATGAGTCCGATACCTGGTTTGGGAAAGGCAGAGTCAGGTTCTTCAATACTTTTGTAGTTCTTTCTGCGATTTGCTTACTCTTCTAACCAGCCTCATTCATGTCCCCACAGGTAGTTCTGCCTTCTCTGGCCTGTTTGAGGATAGCAGCATATGAAGAAGGAGGTAAATTTATTGGCCACCGGATCTTGCCTGTGCAGGCTATTCGGCCAGGTATGTGGTGAGAGACTTTGTCATTAAAGAATGGCTTAGGATCTGTTGCTCTGTGGTTGGTTTTTTATTTTACTCTTTGGGGGCCTGCCACTCAGTTCCCAAATAAACACATGGAGATTTATTCTTACTTATCAATGCCTAGTCTTAGATTGACTTGATTCTAGCCAGCTTTTCTAACTTGCGTTTTCCTGTTCCACATTTTGCCTCTGTACTTTTTTTTATTTTATCTTTCTTTACTCTCTATATCTTTATTTCTTTCTTACTCTGTGGCTGGCTGTGTGGCTGGGTCGCTGGCCCCTAGCATCCTCCTTTCCTCCTTACTCTCACTCCTCACTCTCTTCCCTAGATTTCTCCTCCTATTTATTCTCTCTGCCTGGCAGCCCTGCCTATTTCTCTCTCCTGCCTAGTTATTGGTCGTTCAGCTCTTTATTAGACTATCAGGTGTTTCAGGTAGGCAGAGTAGCACGGCTTTACAGAGTTAAGCAAATGCATAGTAAAAGAATGCAACACATCTTTGCATCATTAAACAAACATTCCACAGCATAAGTGAATGTAACACATCTCAAACTGATATTGCTTAAACAGTATTGCTCCATTGTGATGTTGGTGCATAACAGAGGCTTTGAAATTATTCAAATAAATCTGGTAGTTTTTCATTTTTTTTCATGGGGTAGTGTTGCAAAAATCAACTTTGGCCACAATTCTTATGCATAACAAGCTGTCTGAAAACCCACTTCCAAATATTTGTGTTCCTGATCATGAGTCTTGTGGGTTAGGACTGTATAATAGTGTCTTTTTTTTATTGCTATAATGAAAATTCCCGAGTTGGGCTGCTTTATAAAGCAAGAAAGTTCATTTCGCTCACAGTGTTGGAGGCTACAAGGTCAAGAGGAGATCGTTTTTATCAGTTTTCTTCTGGTAAAGACCTAATAGTGGAGGCTTCCTAGAGGAATTGGGGGGTGAGGATCACCTCACCAGATAGGAAACTAGAGAAATGGGAAGGCCAAGCTCAGTCTGGATGATTGCTCAGCCTCCAACAAGAGAACCTGGGGATCAAAGCAAAAACAGTCATAGCCTAAGCATTGGTCGGACTAGCCTGTGCTCATGGGAGAAAAAGCTACAGCATAAGGATTGGCTGAGTTAGCCTGAGCTCAGTGGCAAAGTTGTACTTCAGGATGCCATTTGGATTTGATTCTGTCCCATGTGTGTTCATTTTGGGGTGCAGGCTGAAGTGGTGGTGGCATCCAACCTAGGGGCTCTTTTAGAGAACCCACTGGTATGTTAAAAGTATGTTTTAAAAACCTCTGCATCATGTGCATGTTCACACAATGCTGGTCCCAAAACACTAATATCCCATGGACAAAGCAGATCCCCAGTCACAAAATCACATCAAGTATGACTTATTGTAGAGGGCACATTTGGACCAGTAATTGGGACTGGGATACACGATTTGCAGGTAAAAATGTGGTTAGAACAGAAATGATGATGATGATGATGATGATGATGATGATGATGATGATGATGATGATGATGATGACGACGATGATGACGATGATGATGATGATGATAGTATAGAATCAGTGATGCTTTCCAGCCTGTTGAGGAAAGTACTTTCTTATCACTCGGAACGGTGTGATTGACATGAGAAAGAAGTAGACTGTTTTTCCTGCACCACAGGTGGGAATGGAGGTCGCTAGCACTGTAAAGCACCAGGTGACACTCAGTGTCATTGTCACCCTGCAGGCTATCACTATGTCTCCCTGCGGAATGAGAGGAACCAGCCCCTGATGCTGCCAGCTGTCTTTGTCTACATAGAAGTCAAAGACTATGTGCCAGACACATATGCAGGTAAACAGCGCCACCTGGTGGAAGGCTAACTGGGCCAGGGGTGGGACACTGTGGCCTCATAAGCACAACTTCTTTTGTGTGTATGCTTAGCAGTCAGTTCTTTGAGCTTTTGTGTGTACATTAAACATTTCTTGACGGAAATCCTAGTATTCCAATGCTTAGTCTATTTACACAAGGGTAGTCTTATGCCTGTGGAACCAACACTCCCCAGTCCCCACGGGACCAATACTCCCCAACCCATGCTACCCACTTCTGCTGTTGTTCCTCTATGTCTATATAGTGAATTTGCCTCCAGCGAGTTACAGATCTCTAATTCAGTTTATAGATGTGAGTCCCTAATTCGCAGGCACTAACTTAATCCAAAGTCACATTTTCAAATGTTTTGTTGTTTTTATTTTGTATTATCGAGGGTCCTAGGAGTGAGGACCAATCACTGGCCATTGGTGGGGACTGACAAACTTGGAACACATGTTTCTGGCCCAAGGGTGGGGGCTGTAATTCCCTCTGCCTTGCCACTGCCATGCAGATGAGACCCAGATTGCCAAATCGGTTATTCCTATAGATGGAAGGCAGGCTTTACATGATGTCTCCACTCATGATACACTTTTAACCAAATAAGTGCGGAGGCCGTTGCTGGAGTAGACCAACCCTTCAAAAGGAAGCTAGAGAGAGCACCACGTTGTGGGGATAGTCACTTGCAATGCAAATCATTTGACTCTCAGAACCAAGTGATTCTGATTTCTCCTGAAGTTTCAGAAAAGTCCTGACCCTTGTGTATTTTCAAACTGCGGCATATCTGAGTGGGGAGTTCCAGGGGTAGGTGGAGGAATAAATGATGCTGCATCAGTGATTGGGTAGGCCGGTGATGAATGAATGCATGAATGGATGGTGGGTTGTGTGCGTGAATGGTTCCTTGGATGGATGACATAAAGTCCACTCCTGCCAACACCTTGACCTAGAGTGTCTCTTCCCCATTTAGATGTGATTGAAGCTCTGTCAAACCCAATCCGGTATGTCAACCTGATGGAGCAGAGAGCGAAGCAGCTGGCTGCATTGACGCTGGAGGATGAAGAGGAAGTAAAGAAAGAGGTGAGAAGAGCTCCAATCGTAACACATGATTTTTAACGTGTTCCACATCTCCTGGCTGGCATGGGCTATGTAACATCGCACCTCAAAGACATGGCACACATGGAATTCAGCCGAAAGTCACAAAACTGTGGATGAGTCAGCAAAATTTTCACATTTCTTTCCCTTTTGGCATTCCTTAGATAACACCTGTGCCTTATCCCGTGGTTGTAATAAATTATACACATCTTGCTGCTTTGGGTGTTTCTAGGTGATTCTTTGATGATTTAGCCATCAAATCACTGGAAAGCAATAGTCCCTACATCATTTAGTATCTTCTTTTGATTTAATTTAAAATGCATGGTTTTCCAAGTGATTTGTGATTTCTTATACTACACAAAATACTTAGGAAGGGCTGGTGAGAGGCTCGGTGGGTAAGGGTGCCTGCCACGAAGCCTGATGACCTGTGTTCAATCCCTGAGACACATGTATATGGTGGAAGGAGAGAACCAATTGCCACAAATTGAATTCCACGTGGGCATTATGATGTGTGTGCTCACACACATGCCAGACCTTGGTTGTTGTTACACATTGCAGGGGTCACAGCTGGGTGAGCACTCAAAGCTATACAGTTTCCTCTTAGGACTGTCTTGGTAGTACCATGAAGGTTCTCATAAATTGTGTTTTCATTTTCATTTGATGCTAAAACATTTTTAACTTCTTCCCTTATTTTCGAGTGTACGGTTTAGTCTCTGTGTATTTCTCTTACAATTTGTTTCTAGTTTTATTGCTCTATGATCTGATCAGAAATTAAAGACTATTTTGCTTTTTTTGTATTTGATAAGGCTAGGTTTGTGCCTAGAATATTTTATAGAAGGCTCCATAGGATGCTAAGAAGAATTTATCTGTTTGTTTATACATTTTGTTCCTTTTGTTGAAAAATAGATATTTTTCTCACATAACATATCCTGATTATGGTTTCCCCTTCCTCTACTTCTCCAATTCCTCCCTCACCCTCCCATCTGGATCCACCCCCATTCTGTTTTACATTGGAAAATAAATAGGATTCTAGGGGATAATAATAAAATATAATAAAATAAAATGAAAACTAGCCCATTGGAATTGAACAAAAACAAACAAACAAAGGGAAAAGAGCCCAAGAGAAGACACAAGAATCAGAGACACACTCATTTGCATGGAACCCCATAACCACACTAAACTAGAAGACAACATATGTATGCAAAGGGCCTGTAGGTACCCGCTGATACTGTCTGTTAGCTGCTGTTTCCAGAGAGGACTTACTCATATCAAAGGTCCATTGACACCTTTCTTCAGCTGTTCAGCTGGTGAAAGTCTTGATGGAGCGTTTTGGTGATGGTGCCTCCCAGATTATGTCCCTATCACAGGGCAAACTATCACTTTAAGGAGAGTGAAGAGCGACCTTGAGACTGCAGAGATCTCTGACGCCACTGGTGTCCTTCAAAAGCTACACCCTGCACCCGGCACTACATACCAAGAGCTGTGTCACATATTAAGGGCCTATTTATGATAAATAAAAACAGTAAAGGGTATAAGTGCCACAGAAATTGAGACTTAGGTCAATATGTTTTTGTTTCTTCTTTTTAATAAACTTATTAGAAATGATTTTTATATTGCTGATAAAATCTAGATTAATTTGGACATGTCCAGTGTCATTCAATAAACCTGAAATCATTGGCACAGGGAACCACTTCCTAAATATAACCCCAGTAGTACAGACACTGAGAGAAACAATTAGTAAATGGGACCTCCTGAAACTAAAAAGCTTCTGTAAAGGAAAGGACATGGTCAACAAGACAATATGACAGCCTACAGCATAGGAAAAGATCTTTATCAACCAGGGGTTGGTGAGATGGCTCAGTGGTTAAGAGCACTGTCTGCTCCTCCAGAGAACCCAGGTTCAATTCCCAGCACCTACATGGCAGCTCGCAGCTGTCTGTAACTCCAGTTCCAGAAAATCTGACATCATTATACCAATGCGCATGAAATAAAGTTTTGTTTTTTGTTTTTTTAAAAAAAGATCTTCACCAACCCCATATCAGACAGAGGTCTGATCTCCAAAATATACAAAGAACTCAAGAAATTAGTCATTAAAAGAACAAATAATCCAATAAAAAAAATTGAGTACAGACCTTAACAGAGGCATCTAAAATGGCTGAAAGACACTTAAGGTAATGCTCAACATCCTTAGCCATCAGAGAAATGCAAATCAAAACAACTCTGAGATTCCATCTTATATCTGTAAGAATGGCCAAGATCAAAAACACTGATGACAATTTATGCTGGAGAGGTTGCAGGGCCAGGAGGGGGGTGGGGGAGAACACTCCTGCATTGCTGGTAGGAGTGCAAGCTGGTACAGCCCCTTTGGATGTCAGTGTGGCGATTTCTCAGAAAATTAGGAACTGACCTTCCTCAATACCCAGTAATACCACTGTTGGGTATATATCCAAAGGATGCTCAGTCGTGCCACAAGGACATGTGCTCAACTATGTTCATAGCAGCATTGTTTGTCATAGCCAGAACTGGAAACAACCTAAATACCCCTTGACCGAAGAATGGATAAGGAAAATGTGGTACATTTACACAATGGAGTACTACACAGCAGAAAAAAATGACTACATCTTGAATTTTGCAGACAAATGGATGGAGCTAGAAAACATCATATTGGGTGAGGTAACTCAGACCCAAAAAGACAATTATCACATATACTCACTCATAAGTGGTTTTTAAACATAAAGCAAAGAAAGCCAGCTCACAAATCACAACTCCAGAGAACCTAGACAACAATAAGGACCCTAAGGGAGACATATATAGATCTAATCGACATGGGAAGTAGAAAAAGACAAGATCTCCTGAGTAAATTGGGAGCATGGAGACCTTGGGAAGGGGTTGAAGGGGAGGGGAGAGGCAGGGAGAAGAGCACAGGAAAATCTAGAGCTCAATAATAATCAATAAAATTTTAAAAAAAGAAACCTGAAATTACAGAGACTCCACATTGGCCTCAGAGAAAATAAAAGACCACCCTACCTTTGCCCTGTGGAGTTGCCTAAATCCTCCCTGGCCTCATTTTTGAAAATGGAGAATTAGAAAACAGTTTTATTTTTTGGTATTGACCATGAATAGCTAGGAAGAGAAAGTGATTCAGCCTCTGAATGCTGGTGTGTTTTTTCCCATCACTTTGATGTACGCTTATTTTATTTAATGAGGCCACTCAAAATAGGCAGCCATAGTTTTCAAAAAGAAAATTCTATCTTAATGACCCGTTAGCCATTGGAGATCCCAATGTAGTAGCAAAGACATCTTTTGTTTGATGCTTCTAACATGATGCTACTAAAAGTCCTTTCTTATCGAACATAAAATCTTCATTGAACTATAAAGCTTTACCAGGTTTCTAATGTGCTAATAAATTACCTTCTTAGAATGTTTTTAAATCCAAAATTTTCTCCTGGGTTCAGTTAACAGTAATTCATATGAGAAAAGCATTATGCAGCTTATATTCTTACTATTGTAAGTTCAGACTGTAATGTTTATTATATTTATGTGATAGGTGGATTATGATAGGATATTAGGAGATCACATCGAGATTGGCTGCATTTGCTTTCATGTCTTCCTTCTCTTTCTTCTCTTTGGTTTTGGTTTCCTTTCCATTTTGTGGGGGGTGGTGGGGGGGCAGGACATCACTGAATAGTCCAGGTTGGTCTCAAACTCTCCATCTCCCTGCCTGGGATGACTGATGTGTCCCTGAGTATCTTTATCACTTTAAAAATCACTGTGTAAGCCGGGCGGTGGTGGCGCACGCCTGTAATCCCAGCACTCGGGAGGCAGAGGCAGGCGGATCTCTGTGAGTTAGAGGCCAGCCTGGTCTACCA
>NW_004949101.1:12518234-12530572 GCF_000317375.1 Microtus ochrogaster | reverse complement strand
AAAAAAAAAAAAAATCACTGTGTAGCATGAGGAGTTGGGGGAGATCGAATTAGGCAAAGGACCAGCACTGATATAGAAATGTTTATTATTATTACTATTTACATCTTAATTGTGAGCACATTCATGACCTACAGAATGCTGGCAGACTCAGTTCAGTTTGTGGGAGCCGTTTCTCTTCCTACCATGTGGATGGAGTATGGCGTTTAAACTGAGGTCTTAGGCATTGTGACAGCTGTCTTTACCCACTGAGTCTGATGGAAAATTTAATAAGTGTTATACATTATAGACAAAATCACAACAGGCAAATTCCCAGAGAGAGAAAGAACCACACCCATATAAAGGAACAGGTTAGAGTTCTCCCTGAGACTGGCCATTGGGGATGAGCTGCCAGGAGCCGTTAGAAGGTAGGCTCTAACTGTACTCAGTATCTCGGGCCCTAGGCCAGACACCAAGAAGGTAGGATCGGACAGGTGGGGGTGGGGTGGCAGGCAGGACTGCTGCTTCTTTTGGATTTTGCCTGTCTCTACAGTGATCATATCCGCCTAGCAGAGGACCAGAGGAAAATGTGAATACAATAAGCACCATGATTTCAATGGAGCTGGCAGGGTATTGGGCCTTTTAATGTATTAACATATGTGGCATTTTGATTGAACAAATATTCTACCATTGAGCTATATCCTAAGCTGTTTTAATCGCTTGGGATGGCCTTGGACTCATTGTGTACCCTGGACAGGTCATGAGCTCAGCTCAGCTCCTAAGTAACTAAGACAGCAGACATGAGCTACCAGACCCACTTATGCCTTAAAATATCCATAATGTTCATAGTGCCCCCTTTTAGCAAATGAGGAGATGTAAGCACTCGGGGGGAGGGGCGGTAAATTTCTTGCCCAGGGCCACAGAATTTGTAAGCAAACAAATTGGGATTGAAACACAGGTAATCCGACCTCACAACAGCTCATCTATGCCAGGATGTTTCCAAAATTTGTGTCCAGATTGGGATATTACGATAACATGCTGAACCTGGTCCTGTGGCGTGCACCACCACTGCCCTGCAGTTAAATGTTATTTTAATATTATATGTAGTTAACTATGCTGGAATGTTTTTATATCAAATCACGTATACATATTTATGTGTATGGATATTTATTTACATATACGTACCCTGAGAAAAATCATATTCTCTCTTTCTCATTTCTGAGGGAAGAAAGTGACACTAGTAATAGTTCACACATTAAATTTTCAGTCCTTACCTGTGGTTCAATACTTGGTGGGAATGCTGCATTTATTTAAATGATGGTGCAGCCCCAAGGATGTATGAAAGATCATTTAGATTGCATTCCAGTTACTACCGAAAGAACTTGCTGGATGTTGGTTGCAGAAGACACCAAACTAATTTTGCATATTAGGTGTTCATTCCTTAAGACATTTGAAAAATGGGGCTGGAGATGGGCTCCGTGCTTAAAAACACTTGCTGCTCTTGCAGAGGACCCAGGTTCAGTTCCTAGCATCCATACAGAGACTCAATACCTTTTGAATCTCCAGTTCCATGGGATCCAATGTCCTCATCTGCCCTCTAAGGGTGCTGGGAACACATTATGGTACATATCCCTACCTGATGGAAAAATATTCACGCTTGCTAAGTAAGCAAACAAATGAATAAATCTTGTTTAAAGAAATCCAGAAGACGGAAGATAAATTCATCCTGCTACTTAAAGACTTCAGCTCTCGCTAGTCCTGCTTGACTATTCAAAAATTTTCAAACACACATAAAAGTTGAAAGAATCATAAAGTTAATGCTCTTTGTCAGTCCACTGTTGAGCCCTGATCTTCATTTTCTTACATAGAGGTCACTCTGTCTTATTTCCAGTGCATATCCAATTCAGGCTGCAAAGGCAGTGTGCGTCACTCCTAAGCACGCGGTAGTGCATAGTCAGGGTGTGGCTCTCAGGACCGAGTTGACCTTCTTAGGAACAGGACAATAGCTAAGGTAATTGGGCTAATAGAAAATTGAGGCACAACTTACCTTATGTGTTTTGAAAAGCTGTTTTGGATGACATGCTGTCTCTAACAAAGCTGCACACACGCCCATATTTGTCCTCAGCAGACTGGAGTCTATACTCCGAAATTACAAATCTCCAGGTAATTCTGGGAAAGTGGCTAACCTCACCCCTTATCCACCAGAATCCAAGTCAATGCACTCTCTGTCATGTGAACCAGGTACGTTGAAGGAACAGCAGATTGCAATTCATTTTACATTTGTTTTTTTTTTTCTTTATTAGTGGGGTGGGTTTGCGTACATGAGTGTGACACCACACATAGGTGTAGATTCAGAGAACTTCTGGGATTTTGTTCTCTACAGCCACCATGAGGGCCCCAGGAATCCATCTTAGGTCATCAAGCTTGCTGGGGAGCACCAAGCTATCTCACTAGCCCAGGACTCAGGAACACTGGGGTCCTCTGATACCCCGAGGAACTCAGCCATATCTGATAGTTGAAAGGCATTTTGCCTTCATGTTAAACATGCAACAGAATTCTTAAGATGTGTATTCTCTGCTGTTTGATTATCAAAGCCAAAATGAACACATCCAGGATGGAAATCTTTTGCATTTGTACAGTGTGCCATACAAGTTCCCTTTACCAAGATCTGCAAGAATGGTTGTTAAGTTATCCACTCACTGATTCACATATGATATATATTCAATGGACTTGTGTTCATTTTAATTCTTGGAAAGATGTAATTTTTAAATATGAGATCTTGGTTTTTAAAAATCATTTTTTGGCCTCATTTTGAAGAAAAACATAGAGCAATAACCCATATGACCACTAGGGGGCAGAGGCTAAAAGCAAAAATCTAGGAAATGCAACTGAAGTCCCGTTTTCTTCATTGAAATTCATGTAATTGGATTCCAGTGGTCTTTCAATTACGTTTACAAAAACATATTTTGGGTGCCTTTATTTCTGTTATTATGTCCAGCGCCTTGGGAAAGGATTCTGTGCTTGTTTTGTTGAAACACATAAAAACAACCATTATGGCATGGCCTGGGGAAAAATGCAATCAAAAGCATTGATTTCTTTTGAGTTGGACACAGAATTTGGCTTTTGCATTTAATCTCTCATGCCAGTCTGGTGGGAATGACTTGACGTTCCAATCATATCAAAAAGTTTAAATTTAGCATTTCACAACTGTAGTTATTTAACCATTTTATTTCTTTGTTTTTCTATATCAATGCTGATTTAGTGCAACAGGGTGAGTTCCTTGGCAACAACATTCGCTGGCTTATGTGTCTCTGTCTAGCTATAACTTGCTAGTATATTAATGCTTCCTGGAGTTGCCATGATTATAGACCACAGAATAGACTTATATAATTTAAATAGCCTACTATTTAAAATATTTAGACTTTGAACTATCACAAGTTCTAAGGGAACCTGTCTGACCTCTGGCTTTCCTGTGAATAGATTTCAGTGCAGACTTTCAGAACCTTCTTTGATTGCTTTGTCCTGGGGCTGAAAGCAAGGCCCACCTGGGCGGCTGAGAGAAAGCCAGTAGACAGCAGTGTCCAGGCTACTGAGTCTTCAGCTACTTCTGTCACCAGTTTCCCTTTAGGAAAACTGTCAGCTGGGCTCCTTTACACACCCTTGTCATTGGCAACCGGTCAACAGCAGTCTGTCGTTTGCCATCATGGCTGCGCACTAACGCGTGACATCCATCCCAAAAACAATCCTAAGAGGCCCTGGCCAGTCTGACTACACAAGGAGCCGTAACCAGCTCCTCACTCTCCCTCTTCTCCTGGCATGTGTTTGGCAGGAAGAAGTGCAAGCTGCATGTTTTTCGGACCCTGGCTCAGGGCCTTTCCAGCACACAGCATCCCTTCAGCTTTCTGGCTTCGGGGTTCCAGGCAAACTCTGCTCCTCCAGTCATGGGGTGCAGAAGTCTGCTCCGGGGCTAATGCAGCCTGAAGGTGCACCTTGACCTTTTGGTCATTTGAGAATGTGGGAGCTCACATGAATATTTTATTTTCCATCCTTCCTCAAAACCTGGCAGCTACAGGTGGCAACTGAGCAGGGCCTGTCCTACCTCTAAGAGCTTTCTCAGGCTTCAGGTATGGCTTCCCTTTTCCTTCCCAAGACTCTAGGTCATTAACTCTGGGGTGGGGGTGGGGTTGTTGTTGTTGTTTTGTTTTTGTTTTTCAAGAAAATCACAAAAACCATTCTCTGTGTATAATGTGTCCTACATGGAAAAATCTGGTGACATTGAACAAGCCAAAACAAAAGCAAAGCAAACAAAAAGAAACCCTGCAGTGGCATTCCGTTTGTAGTTTCATAAATAAAGCTTGCCTGAAGATCAGAAAAATAAAACAGCCACACCCACACCGGTATAACAGCTTTACACACGGTAACAGCCTTCCACACCAGCCAGTGACGGCACACGCCTTTAACTGCAGTAGCCACAGTAACACACACCTTTAATCCCAGTAGCCACACTAGTTTGCCATAGAAACCAGGCAGTAGTGGTGCGCACCCTTAATCTCAGAACTCGAGAGGATTATAAACCAGGAGGAAATGGCTCTTAGCCTCAGTCTCATGCTGAGATTCCTGGAGGCAGGATCGCCATTTTGGACTGAGGTCGAGGTAAGAGCCAGTGGCATTTTTGCTCTCCAGATCCCCAGGCTAGCTTTATTTATTAAAATACAATTGAAATGACAGGACAAAACCCTACCCATATACTGCATTCAAGAGGCTCTCATTTGCAGTGTTGGGTTGAACAAAGAACATACCATCATTCCTCTTGGCATATGATTCTAAGGAGAATTTTCTTGATGGATGCTAACTAAATGTGATCATATCAGAGCTTACCAGTCAGAGATATCCATCCATCAAAAGACATAATTTCACAATAGTGAGACCTAATGCTTCTAGGTTATGTGGCTAGGCTCCTGTCTCTCCTACATGATGCCCGGCCTGGTACCAGGACTTATTTTTCTTCCACCCATCCCCAGGGAGACCAGCTACACTGAAGAGGCCTAACCAATGAACAAGGCTGCTTGTTAAGTTAAGGATGCATTGGGGGACTGATTCAAAGCCAGCTCTGAGGCTGTAGGAAGAGGACCATGAGTTCAAGACCATCCACAACTCCAGAGTTAGGCTTTGTTTCAGAAATAAAAAGCAGTGATTTGGGGGGGAGAAGAGAATATGAATCAGCGCTGCCATCTATATTTCTGTCTCCCTTTGGTAAAATTGCCAGTCTGCTATTTGTAATTACATGCCCAAATGCCACAGTGTTGGGGTCCAGATGACCCATGGAAGGAAAAAATTCCTGCTGTACCTGGGAAATGCACTCCATAGCAAAATGCTAGGATATAGTGGTCACGGATAAAACTTGAGGCGGACGTGGAGAGCGAGTCTAAAATAGCTGGCAAGCACTTGGAATGTTGGAAAGCGTGGCTGAAATACTGCGAAATTATATAGACAATTATTTTATAAGAATTGGCATTGATTCAGCAGACATTTATCAACCGTTTGCCTTGAATCGGACATAGCTGCTGGGGTGAATAGAAGGAGGGCTCATGAGTCTTGATATTTATCATCACGCATTGGTAATGTCGCACGGTCTTAACTGTCTCACGTGTTTATTAGGCTTGTACCAGAAAGTGTTCTAGGTACTTAAAAAAAAGTTGACTGTTTTGGTTCTGGAAGAAATCTTACAAGATAGACAATACTGTGACCTCAAATTCATCGTGGATAAAGATGGGGAGAGAGCACAGAGAGCTAGGTGACGTGTTAATGGTGTACTGGATTCGAATCCAACAATATCTGGCTCCAAAATCCGTACTCACACCCACTACATCAGTTCTTGCTGTGGCATGGAAGCTGATGACATGAAATGAAATGCTTGCTGTCTCCTCCCATGTGACTTATTCAGCATCCCAGCCTCCCCCACCCTGGACCAGGCTTACATCAATTCAGCTAGGGCTGTCTATCCCAGGACATCCCAGCCAGAAGGGCTTAGTTGTCCTTCGGCAGCAATTCTCATCTCCCCGCTATAGCAGGGGGGTCGCTAAGGACTGGTCAGATTCGTGTCTCTGTGGTCCCTTGTGTGCTTTATGTTTGCCACTCTCTTGTTTGATGGAAACACACCACCTGATCAGATCCAGAGGCCTTGTGGGAAGGCTCTCTCTGAGAGCATGGGCAAGTTGGAGTGAAAACCAGAGCCTTTTTGGGCAATTAACCTGCTACTTTGTGATTTCACACTATGCTGTGTTAATCTTGCTTTCCTGGCAGTTTCCAATTTGATGTTTCAGACTCCAAAGGAATTGTGAGAATGTCGTAATGGGTAGCCTTATTGGTATAGGAAGACAATAAAAATGATTTGAAACAAAATTAAAAGGTGTTTGTGATTTTAGGCTGAGCCTGGGGAAACGTCATCAGAGGCGCCGAGTGAAGCCAGGACAACGCCCGCAGAAAACGGGGTGAATCACACAGCATCCCTTGCCCCCAAACCACCTTCTCAGGCTCCACACAGCCAGCCAGCTCCAGGTAAACAGTGGGGACGGTGCTGTTTTCTAGATCTCCTGACTTCAGGTTCTGGGGCCTCTGCAGAAGGCTAGGCTCTGAGGAAAGAACGCGTGCCCTCGCGTGACAGGAGTGGGTGGGCAGCAGGAGGCACAGATGAATGTCCCAGGGCCTCCCAGGTTGTCTCCTGGCTCTGCTGCATCCCCCTGTGTCGTGGGATGTTCTTTGGGGGTGGATTCTGATCCACCCACTGACAGAGTTGCATTTGTTGCATTGTAAGTTGCATTCTTCAAGCAGCTTGCGACTATGCCACAGAAGCACATTCTCCCTTCTGCTTCAAGTCTCTGCCAACAACTGACTTTCCAGGAATTTTAAATGTCTGTCCCCGACCCCCGCCCAGGCAGTCTGGTAGGCCATGCATATGGGTTAGGTCATTTCATCATCATCCCAGTCCTCTGCGGGGTGTGTTCTGTTGTTGACTCATTTGGGAGGCGATGAACTTCCTGAAAGGCACAATGCCCGTGGAGGGCAAGCCAGGTCAGACACAGTACCCGATATAACTAAAGCACTTGCTATTAGCTTCTGCTCATCACCCAAGGCTACACCCAGTTGTCTCATTTCTCAGAGAAATCCTGTCATTTCAATGCAACTCACAATGGCATTCCATCTTACTCTGGTTAATGTGAGTGTGTGTGTGTGTGTGTTATATTAAAGTTATATGTGAATGTGTATGGTGTGGGGGTGTGAGAGAGAGAGGTGTAGGAGGTGGGGGTTTGTGTGTATGTTTCTCTTAACAGACTGGCCTTCCTGAGAGAGGGCTCAGCTTCACGCATTTTCTGCGGTCACCTGGTGCTAAGGAGCCGCATGCATATGATCCATCTAGTTGAATCAGTTAATAAAATAGGAGGGGAAAGAATTTCCTTCGTAAGAGTGACTTCGTGCCCTTTTCCTTCTCTGTCATGGTGAGACATGCCAATGGTGAAGTTCTCATCTTCTCATTGGTGTGCAAGGCTACTAGTTTATAAATACAGACCCTACTTCATTTGTACATCGGCTTGTAAGAAGTCAGTGAAGCCAGTCATCAGAGAGCTCACCATAGCCAGGAAGCATCATTTTCGAACGGTTATTATTTGCCACGTGCGGACATTGGCAGTGATTCTCAACTACAGTTTATTGCTGCTGGGAATAAAAAAGAATTTAACATTTTACCATTTTAATTTTAAGTGATACTTAAAAATAATTCGGCTTACAGAAAACATTTTTTAATAAATTGTATAAAATGTGTGGCACAGTTCTCTTCCCCTAAAGTCAGCCTTGAACAAGATCACAGTAAACCCTCACGACAGCGAGCTTTGTGTGGACTCTGCCTTTCTTACTCCAGTGTCCGTTTATTGCAGCAGATTCATGCTTGGGCTCCCATGCTGCTCTTGCTCAGCGTGTCTCCTAGATCGCCTTCTCTCCATAATAGCTCCTAACTCTTCTTTCTCATACCCTTATAGTTTTGAGGAATTCTGGTCAATTATTTTTTAAATGTCCCTCACTCCAAGCTGCCTCGATGTTTTCCTGTGATCAGCCTGAGGTTCTGATGTTGACATGTCCTGGTGAAATGGGGGCCCTAAATCAGAGTACTTCCCTCTGAAAGTTTTTGGTTCACACTCCCAGGTGGGTGGGAAGAGGCATCCTGGGGGTGCATATATAACCTATTTTCCCTTACACTTTGCTCAGTGGTTTGGATGTTTGATAATGGTTCTTGTCTGCAAAATTCGGTTCTTTGGTCCCCATTGTCCTTAATCACGTCATTCCTGATGTTGCCAGAAGGTGGCAGTAGCTCTACGGAGATTGAAATTTCAAATGCAAGTGGAGGGATGTCTCCATTTGCCAGGGAATATGTGGGGAACCCATACAATTGCTCATCAACGTAGGGTTGAGTCCAAGTTGCAAATTAATGAGGTTTCAGAGTAATTTTTTGCAAATAGCTTTCTCCTACAATTAGTCATAAAGAGACATAGAATTTGAGGACACAGTTCCCCGGTACTGGAGATGAAACCCAGATGGGCCAAGTGCTCTACCACTGAACTACCACCCCAAGTCCAAATATTTCTTTTTAAAATGGGGATATAAATTTGAAAATCAAAGAAAGCCATTTCTTTGATCTTTTTGGTTACAGGTTCTGTTAAGGCGCCCGCCAAAACAGAAGACCTGGTCCAGAGTGTCTTAACAGGTGAGTGCTAGCCTTTCCTCTGCACAGAAGGTAGCAACTGAACATTGCACAGTGGGTATTTAGAGGGGAGGAGATTGCCATTCACCTCTGAAAACAGCATCATTGCATTGTTTAAGTTTGTAGACATCTGGCCTGAGTTTGGTCACATTGTCTAATGTAACGTTTGGCCCGAGTTTGGTTACATTGTCTAATGTAAAGTCCCAGAGAAGTAGCCAGAGTTGGCAGACAAGACGGTATTGGCTACAAATAATAGTTTCTAAAGATTCCTGTTTCAGAAAAAAATAATAGTTTCCTCCTGGCTACAACAGCCAGTTAACAGGAATGTGTGTCTCCCTACAGTTCTGACAATAAGTTATATTTCACATATGCAGAATACAGCCTGTTTGTAACCATGAAACCCGCACTGTTTGTGATCTTTGATATGGAACTTGGGTTAGTTCGTATCATCAAGCATCGTATCATCAAGCAAAGGGACTCAAATTGACCTAAGCTTTCTTGAGTACAATTAGCACTTACTGTGTAGTGGAGTCTTAAAACCATTTCGAGTATCTGGCACAAAATAGAACAAGAAGGTATGCAACACGTGCATCAAAAATAAAACCTCTTCTAAGAACCGGATGTTGGCCAACAGTGAGGCAGGTAAGTGCATTCCACCCAGAGTGGAATGGGGGCAGGTAACTCTGCGAACAGGTCGCAGTCACCTAAAGGCAGACAGCCAAGGTGTAGTTCTGAGAAAAAGACTAAGGTGTGAGAGAGAGAGCTTGATCTCATCTGCCTGAAGATCAAAGACAGACAGACAAAATTATTCACGCTATTGGAAACCTAGGCTTAGATTATGCTTGGGGAAGGGAAGGGAGGCAGGTTCCAGAAGATGGTCTAGGGTCCTGGCAGTATTCTGGCTTTTACCTGTTGATGGTCAGTCACTGAGGCATGTGAACTTTAAAAAAGAAAAAAAAAAAGGACTGGGGATTTTGGATATATGCACTTCATGCACACAGTTATATTTCATCAACATATATAAAGCATGCCTGGCAAAATTGTAAGAAACTTAGAAGACCACAGAGCATATTTCAAAAGAATTCCGTGGGAAGCAACACTGATGTATTAGATAACACCGATGCAGGAAATAAGACGCTGGGGTGTTATCTAAAGACATATAAAGGGATACACAGAGGCAGTGGAGCTGCACCCCCACCCTGACTACGGCCAGCTCTGGGCAGCTCACCTATTTGTGATACTGTGTCTTTATGCAAATGGACATTGCTCTTAGGTCTGGGGATATTCCAAGGGATAGCCTTTTGTCCGGAGACTTTTTCAAAGGCAATTTAGGGTGCCTTTTTTTTTTTTTTTCTAGAGCACGGGAATCCCATTTCTAAACTGTCCTTGGCTGATGTCCAGAAACCATTTCTTGTCAAAAGTGAAGTGGAGTTGGTTACCAGGAAATGTGGCAATTCCTCAGGACTATAAATTCTTAATGCTGGCACTTATTTTGCGACCACCAGAACTCGGTTTGAGCCTGAGGGAAACCTTTAAATAAATGCACCTAGTTCTCTCCTCAGCTTCTTTCTTTAAAAGGAAGAAAAATGAGCTGTCAGGGCAGATGCATGGTAAGAGCAGGAAATGCTCCTTCGGCTGTTTAAAAGCCCTGGTATTTAGCAACAGATATTACCGCTCCAGTTCTCCTGTTTATGTGCAATCCGTTTAGTTTTCTATTCAGGTTTGTTGTGATTGGTGGCATACATCATTTTTGAACAGCTTGATGGTGCTAAATATTTATTGTATCTTTGCCATTGTTGTTCCTCAAACAGGAACTTCCTATCAAGAAATGGAAACATATGCATTCTGAATTAATCTGGCTCCAAATAAATAATAATTCATTGAAATTCAGACACCATACATTGAAAGGCCTCCCCTACCCCCATTCTTATACTACGAGGAAACGCAATAGGGAAACTAGTGTGGAATCTTGATTTCAGAAGTGATCATGCATTTTTAAAAGGCATGTCATAGAGGAGATGAAGTGTGCGTATGAAATACAGAGTGGTTTATAGCCAGGCTTTGTCACATTGACCTTTTTTTTTCTCACCATTGAATAAAACACTGCAGCCGTACAGGTGACCACGAGCCCTGCTGGAGTCTTGGTGAAAATTAAAGGACATTTTCTTGACACACTCGACTAGCATACCCACTGAGATATAGGGACAAACCTATGGTGTGTCTCCTGTCAGTGTGTTCCCTGAGAGATGCTGAACCTGGGTGATTATTTGTTAAGCCTCCACAGTCATGGTACCAAAAACTTCTCAACACTTTCCGTGATGTTTTTGTATTTCACCACCAGACCAGCCTTGTGAACTAATAGCAGTGTCATCATCCGTAAAACGGATGAAGCAGGTGGCCTGCTCTCTCTTCCTCTCTTCCCAGCTGTAGTGAAGCTAGGCTGGTAAAATCCAGCTTGTACTTCTCTGCAAATTTGCCCTCTCTCTAAAGGGAGGTCACCCTAGAAAGTTTATACTTCTCTGTAAATTTGCCCTCTCTCCAAAGGGAGGTCACCCCTAGAAAGTTGTGCCCCCCTTCTGAGTGTCCCAAATTCGCAAGAAGCTGGCCTTCTTTATTCATGAGGAGACCAGCCCTGGTATGCCAGTGCACACTTGGGGCTCCCCCAGGGGATTATTCAGAAGCGCACCGGAGTTGCTGTGCCTTGCTCAGTTTTTTCCACGGCTGCTCTACTTCTCTCCTTCTGCCCCCACCCCCATCCCGTCCCCTCCCTCAGTTAGTCACAGGCGCCAGAATCCCCATCCTAGACTCTATATCTAGGGAAACCAAACTTAAAAGCTACAGATGAAGAAGGAACTGGGTCTCTGCAAAGTTTGGTTGCGCCTTGCTAAACCAGTGAGACGGAGCAGTTGACCCATGGTCTGACATCCAGCTGTGCCTTTCAGCTACTCTGGCAAGGGTGGGCTGCTCCTCTCTGAGCAGGATGCCCATCTCCTTCCTCTGGACTCTGTCCGCCCTGACACTCAGCTCTCATGCCCTTGTCTGTTGCAGAAGTAGAGGCGCAGACCATCGAAGAGCTCAAGCAACAGAAATCGTTCGTGAAACTTCAAAAGAAGCACTACAAAGAAATGAAAGACCTGGTCAAGAGACACCACAAGAAAACCGCCGAGCTCCTCAAGGAGCATACCACCAAGTACAATGAGATTCAAAATGACTACCTGAGGAGGAGAGCAGCCTTGGAAAAGTCGGCCAAGAAGGACAGCAAGAAAAAGTAAGTCAATAGGTACCTGCTAATTTTATACCATGTTGGAAGAGATGCTGCCCCCCGTGAGTGATGATTTATGTGTTGTGTCTCATTTTTTAACTTGTGCCACCTCAGGGAGGATAGTCACACCACCGAGAGGACAGTCACACCGCGGGGAGGACAGTCACACCATGGGGAGGACTGTCACACCATGGGGAGGACAGTCACACCATGGGGAGGACAGTCAACCACAGAGAGAACAGTCACACCACAGAGAGGACAGTCACCACGGGGAGGACAGTCACACCACGGGGAGGACAGTCACACCACGGGGAGGACAGTCACACCACGGACAGGACAGTCACACCA
>NW_004949101.1:12515492-12517713 GCF_000317375.1 Microtus ochrogaster | reverse complement strand
GACAGTCACAACACAGGGAGGACAGTCACACCGCAGGGAGGACAGTCACACCACAGAGAGGACAGTCACAACACAGGGAGGACAGTCACACCACGGGGAGGACTGTCACACCACGGGGAGAACATGGGCTTTTCAGAGGTCCATGAGCTCCTGGCAGGTTCACCCTTGGAACGGGTGATGCTGAAGTTGTGGTACCCAGACGGTACTCCGCTAGGACTGGGGACTCAGAGCAGGAGCAGAGAGACTGGAAGGGGACACATTGTCAGGAGTCCAGCTGAGTGATGACAAATGTTTCTCCTAGACAGAGGCTGGCAGAGACAGAAGGGCTGGATTCTTGTGTTATTTTTTTTTTCCTAAGGGAGTTTAGGGGAAGTCTGGAGGAGTGAAGACATGGTCTGCGTGGCTCTGTAGCTTTGCAGGCTCTGTAACTCCTTTGGGGATACTGAAATATATGTGATCACTGTGGCCACATCTGTTCAAAGCACTCCTCTCTGGCTACAGCAGAGTTTACATTGCGGGAACAGCTATGGGAATGCTGCTCAGACTCGGAAGTCTGGGCCTCCATTTCAGTGTCTGACCCAGACCTGCGGTGGGACCTCTGCAGTTCTGACAAGCTACAGGGTTTGCTGAACCTGTTGGTTCAAAGACTTGCTATTGATAGGATTAGTTTTCAGAGCCATCTCACTGAACACCCGCACCCCACCAACTCTCACTAAGGCACTCCCTGTCATCTCTCAACTTCAATGTTTTAATAAAAGTTCATATTATTTAGGTCTCAAAAAAATGGTTTGGTTTAGAACTCTTCAGTGGTGTCCAGAAACTGAAAGACATCACAGAGACCTTGGTTAAACCCTGCCTGCCTCTCCAGTCTGCTTCTCCAGCCACATAAAGCCACCGCTCCCCGCTTACGCTGTGCTGTAAGGAGAAGGGGAAGAGAGGGTGGCAGGGCTCATGGACTCCTCCTGTCAGGTCCATGAAGATGGAGGGCTTTACCTCTTAAGCTATAGCAGATATCTGCTGCCCAAGGTCAGTCTCAGCATTCTGCTTCCTGATTTCCACATGGATCTCAGCTTGGTGTTTGTTGTCAAATTCCATGTAGATAGATGGCCCTGAGCTTTGTGACATAGGTTCTAGCTGATCACACTGGGGCCTTTTGCCTTCTGGTGTGGGGATCTTTCACCCCCGGGTAAATCACATAAAGAATGTGTTAGGCCCATGTGCTAGATTGGTTCCCTAGAATCATAGAACTGGGTATCACGAACTGAGTGTTTAAAACATTGCATCACAGTTCCAGAGCTTAGGAATCCAAAATTAACTTGTGAGCTGAGCATTGGCTCTAAGAGGGGTTGGGAAACATTGTTCTGGTCTCTTCCAGGTTTTTGTGGTTCCAGGAACTATCCTTGGCTTACCTTAGCATGTAGACTATCACATCAGACTCTTGCCCACACTATCACATGACTTTCTCTCTATGTAGGGACACGTGCCCAAATTCCCTCTATCTTCTAAAGACATTAGGCTCTACATTAGGATCTATCCTTATCCAATTTGAGCCTATCGTAACTATTACATTTGCAACAGAAAAACAGGAAAATTTTCAAAGGTTTACAGATAAACTGAGGTTATAGGAAGAATACAGCATAAAGGTGTACCTACATTTTATTTGTATTTTAATAAATAAAGCTTACCTGAAAATCAGAAAAGCAAAAGCAGCTAGCCACTGACTCTTAACTCTCCCTCAGTCTGAAATGGAGATCCTGCTTCCAGGAATCTCAGAACGAGACTGAGAGCTGTCTCCTACCACTTACATTCCTCTAGGGCTGGGATTAAAACTATGCTGCACCACTGAGATTAAAAGTATGCACTGCCAGGTTTCTATGGCAAACTAGTGTGGTAACTGGGATTAAAGGTGTGTGTCACCACTACCTGGTCTGTAAAGCTGACCAGTGGACCAGTTTTACTCTCTGATCTTCAGGCAAGCTTTACTTATTAAAATACAAATGAAATATCACTTCATAAAGGAACTAAGTAGTCACGTGCACTTCCCTATGCATCCCATAGCAGACCACAGAGTATACACAGACATCTTCCCCGTGCATCCTACAGCAGACCACAGAGTATACACAGACATCTTCCCTGTACATCCTACAGCAGCCCACATAGTATATCCAGACATCTTCCCAGTGTATCCCACAGCAGACCACAGAGTGTACACAGACATCTT